>NW_017731441.1:2754419-2761353 GCF_001890085.2 Hipposideros armiger | reverse complement strand
TTTTCCTTTGTATCTCTGTGTCTATTTGTTTTGTTTGCTTGTTTATTCTGTTCTTTAGATTCTACATATAAGTGAAATCATATGGCATTTGTCTTTCTCAGTCTGACTTATTTCACTTAGCATAATGTCCTCTAGGTCCATTCATGTTGTTGCAAATGGTAAGATTTCATTCTTTTTTGTGGCCGAGTAACACTCCATTGTATAAATATAGTACAGTTTCTTTATCCAGTCATCTATCGATGGGCATTTTGGTTGTTTCCATGTCTTGCCTATTGTGAATAGTGCTGCAATAAACATAGGGGTGCATACATTTTTTTCGAATTAGTGTTTTGGATTTCTTTGGATAAATACCCAGGAGTGGAATTGCTGAGTCATAAAGTAGTTTTTAAAATTATTTTGAGGAGCCTCTGTACTGTTTTCCATAGCAGCTGCACCAATTTGCAATCCTACCAACTATACATGAGGTTTCCCTTTTTTCCACATCCTCACCAACACTTTTCTTTGTTGTAGTTAGTTATTTTTGATAATGTAATAAACATCTATAAAAACACCACCTGCTTTTAACTATATAATTGCACCTCATGCCATGCCCCCATACCACCCCCCTTCCTTTTCTCATCCCAGGTAACCATCATCCTAAATCTTGTGTTCATTGTTCCCTTGCTTTCATTTTTATATGGTTTTGTGTCCATATGTATTATTCAAAAGTATGTGTGTCGGTATAGTTGTTTTCAGCTTCATAAAAATGGTACTGCACTTTCTGTGGTATTTTCAGACTTACTTTTTCACTTATTAAATTGCTGTTTCACCATGTTGCTATGTATTGCTGTAGTTCATTTATTTTGACTGCTACATAATAGCCCAATGTATGAACATAGTGTCAAGAACTGTGAAGTGGCTAAGATATGGCCCTACTTGTAAGCTAATAGTTAGCCTGCCACAGTTTCACAGATGCTGATAGGAAGCAGGAAACTCCTGGGTCAGGGACAAAGGGCTTTATTACTCATGGCACAGCAGGCAGCATGGGCATCAGCATAATTGTGCTGGTTCCCCTTGTCCTCAAGTCCCTTGGGGTGATGCAGATAAGCCCAGGTGGGGCCAGCACACACAGTGGGTGCATCACAGAGAGACCTCTGAGTTCAGGGAACTTGAATCTTTTATAATAGGCAGTAAGCATGCCTACTCTCTGCTCCAGAGAGAGACACCGTCTCTATCTTTCAAGGCTGTTAGCTGTACAGACATTCTGAAAAAGAGTTGGAGACAATGAGCAGTTAGTGTCTTGCTTGCCAGGCATGCAGAAATGTGAAAGACCTGTGGGGAATTGTCTCCCAATATACAGCACAGATTATGTAAGCTTTCAAACGTTAAGATTCTCTTGCTAATGAAATGGAAACATCTCTGAGAAAATAAACATAATAAGCCTTATGAACCCATTTATAGCTTAAGAAAATTAATTTATCTGATTTTTACCACCTTGAGAAGTAAATGAACTAAGCTTTAAAATAGGGGTTGGGGGTTGAGAAGACTTTGGGTTCCCAAGTTACAGGACATGAAGAGCAGAGGTTACTGAAAGGGGGGGTGGGGTGGGTTTTGCTGCACTTAATTTTTGCTTATTGGTCAACTTTATCCTGAACTGACCATAGCTATGTATCTAATGGGCTGGATGCCTCCCACCTACATGGCCACAGCAATTAATTGATCTGATGGCATTTTTATGCTGTGCTGATTCAGCAACAAAGTAAGGACAGATGAAAAGGAACACAGCTCTAGGAAAGAGAGTGCTCAGGACTGCCACAGTGGTGCACTGTCTGCTGACATTGAGCTAAGAAGACTGCACTTTAGGACTCTCCCTTTCCTGCTAACGATTTTCCCTCCCCTTAATAGTACACTTAATCTCTGAGGTGACTAAAGAGGTGGATACACCAGGAACACCTCATAGGAAGAGTCTGAAAGTTTATGCCCCCTGCAGAGTCACTCTCAACCTTGACTACACCTGGAATTACCCAGGTAGTGTTAACAAATTCCCATGCCAGGCTATGGCCAGACCACATGCAGCAGAATTTCTGGGGTGGGACCAAGCATCAGTATTCTTTACATTCCACTGTGCAGTCAAATTTGAGAACCATTGGGCTAGGACCTTGCTCAGGGCTGAGTACAAAATAGGGGTTCATTGAATCGGTGCTTAATTGAATTGGACAGATGCTTCTACCTGCAAGACAAAGTTCCAAAACAATGCTTTCAACTTGACTTCACAGCAGAGTTACCTGAGCAGCTTGTAGAAAACACCAGTGTGAGGGCCATACCCTAAGTGATGGACTCGGAAGACCTGGAGGTAGAGTTCTGGTCGAAATTTGTTTTGAAAGCTCCCCAGGTGAGAACTATGACCCCAGCAGAAAAGAATTAAAACTCAGAACACTTGCTTACTGTCTGCTTAGAGTGTCAGCCTCAGGAGCATCACAGGAATACAATGAAGGTCAGGGTCACGGATGACCCATCATCTGGTCCACCTCTCTCTTCAGTGTCTCCTCCAAGACTTTTACTGAGCCAGGGAGTTAGCTCAAGGAGTAATCATTCACTGTAATCAAATGAAAATGTGGACAGAAAAGGGGCCACAGGTTAAACCTGACAAGCTTAGGAGACTAAAACTAAGATGGCATGAACACACACACACAAAATTTTTAACTAAGTGGGCCATGGTGGGAAGTCACATCTTCAGCTTCCTCATTAAGTTAACCTGTGCCTTTTCAGTGGGTCTGCTGTCTTTCTGTACCTAAAATAACATCTTTAATCCTTTTTCTGAACCAGAGCTGAAAACTGCAAAATCCCTCATTATTATGCTTGTCTCCTGATTACCATCTCTATGTGCTGTAAAAAGCTGGCTGTTAGCTATCCTGCACCCACCTATGTTAAAGAAGTACTTGTCTCTCCAATTTACTTTTATCCAATCCCAGAGATTTCACAGCTTTGCTTTCTCCCACCCCCTTAATCTATCATCAATGGATTTCATGTAACCTTCCTCCTTTGATTTTATGTATAAAAATAAGCTGTAAAACTGCCATTCTTCAGAGCATTTTCTCAATCCGTTGAGATTTTGCTTCCTGGCAATTGTCAACAGTTTGGCTCAAATAAACTCTTAGAAGTTTTCCCTTAGGCTGGATGTTTCTCGTCAACAAAATATTTTAAGAGCACCTACAGAACTCCACCCAGTTTCTACAGTGAGATCTTTTCTACTGTTTAGCTGGCAAGAGAAGCTTCCTCCAGCAGAGGTAGACAATGAATTAGGAAGTGTGAGCTACATTTAGGAAACCAGGATTTAGCCAAATCTCCAGAGATTCATCTTGGGGCCTTGAGGTTTCTCAGTCTGGAGTTTCTCTGACGCCAAGGCAGGAAGGGGAAAGGCTGAGATCTCTGCCACATCTCTTTTCTCCACTCCAGCCTCTTCCCTGGGCTCTATCTCTCTGGCCTCCTTCCCTTCCCCAGCCCTGGGCTTTCCCCGCAGCATTTCACTTGGGTCTTTGTTGCTAGGTGACAGAGCCTGGCTGTTCACAGGCTGTAGAAGCAGGCATTTACTTGTTTTGGCAGTTCTCTTTCTGGCCCTTTCCCATATTTTTACCATCTTCTTAAAAGAATAAACAGTGTAGATTGAGAGGAGCACCCTTGGGCTGAGTTTAGCGAAAGAATTATGTCACAATTCTGGCCTGTTGTAAACCTGCTTGGAGCCCTGAGCCTCTCCCAAGAAGATTAATGGGAGCTCTGGCCTCAAGGAGGATGGGACCATGTGGGGATCGATCATCACAGGAATGCAGTGAAGGTTAAGGGAGCAGATGCCCAAATCTGGTCCACTTTGATCTTCAGTGTCTCCTCTAAGACTTTGTGTCCCCTCCAAGGGTCTCATCTGTGCCCTTGTCATTGACAACCCCGAATCATTTACCTTTGGCCTCCAGATGTCGTGCAGAAGCAAACTGGGAGCCGTTAGCAGAACCAGATAGGGCTCAGAAAATGGGTAGATAACAGCAGATAACAATTATTGTGTGCTTGTCCTGGGCCATTGCTCGTACCAACACATGGAACATGGCAGCCACCTGTGAGGCACAGACAGTGGGGAGCGGTGGGGAGGTGGAGGCTGCTGGGAGGTTCATACCCCAGCTCTACCATTAACTCACTGGATGGTTCTGTGTTCCTGGTTTTCTCATCTGTGCCAGGAGAATTAGTCATAGTTCATACTCTGCAGGGTTGTCGTAAGATATAAGGTGTTCGAACATGTCTGGCACATGGTGAGCACCCAACAAGCATTAGCTGTTCTTACCCCCATTCTCCAGGGGAGGAAACAGGGTGCTGATGAAGCCACTTGCTCAGCTCCTCAGCCAAGGCGTGGTACAACCCATCTATTTGTCAGGAGTTGGGAAGCCTGGATTCTAGAACACAGAGACAGAAAGAACTGTGGTGTCTGCAGCCACCAACCCAGCCAGCCTTCAGCTTACTGATATGTTCTCCTCATGTTAGCCAGGTTTACTATTTATTGCAGCTGAAAGCATTCTGACTCATACAGCTGCTTTTTCTTTACACTCCATCATCATCTTAAAATAAAAAGGGAAACCCAGTTCTTCTAATTCTGGATTGGCAACTTAGTTAATTTACATCACTAACGGACAAACTTGGAGCACTGGCTTGACAGAGACACAGAATAGAAACCAACGCCTGCTGGTGAATGAGACAGAAAAAGAACCAGTTTGAAAGGACGATAATTTACATGCTGAATTAAGGAAAACACAAGATCCTATCTTTGAGAGAGATGTTGATTTTTTTTCCATCAGAAAAAAGAGCAGGGTGTAATTTGTAATCCACCATAAATGAGTAATCAGTTTCAGCTAGATCAATTCTGATTTAAACATATGATTTCTCAAACTTTTTTTTTATTTTAAAAATGTCACTCATGTTCTATTATCATGCTCCATAATGTTTATAGGCCTTTTGATATTTCATTTGAAGATTTCCAAATTCTGAAAAAACTGGATTTAGCCTAGAGTTCAAATAGCCTGAGTAACAGAAATATCACTTAAAAACTGGCCTTGGATATTTTCATCTAGCACATCCCCCACAGTTCTGTCTGACCAGTTCAGATCAGCCCAGGAGTGGGAGTCTGAATTTCATGTATCTTTGTCAGTGACCACAGGACATGAGAGCATAGGAAAGTGGTGTGGAGCAGTACAATCCCTCTTCTTTCTCTGTGACCCTTGGCAATCAGGAGGACATTTTGTTGAGTGCTGCCTCCTCCGGGCCTGGGGTGGGAGTTTGGGGTCCCTGAAGTCCTTCTCTTTTCCTCCCTACCTGTCGCCTCAGGACTGAAAAAGAAGGCAAAGCAGAGGCCGTCCTGGGCCTGAAACATGCCCCTTCTGCCTGCAAGCCTTTGCCTAGCTGCTTACAGAGCAGAAGGAATTTGCAGAAACTCAGGAAAGAGCAGAGACCTGGTGAGGGCTGTTGATGCTCATTGATTCTACCTTCCCGAAGAGAGTGGTCAGGCCCTTTAGCCATGTGCCTCCCACTCCAGAACCTCTGTGGCTTTGTGATTGCAGCTCGCCCCTCCAGCCAGACAACAGCACCATTGTCATTGTCATTAAAGCAGTAAGCCTCAGAGAAGGGCAGGGGAATGGTCCACATTAAAGGAGACTAAGGGATAAGAAAACCAAAAGCCATGTATGACCCTAGCATAGATCCTATACTGAAGGAAAAAATAGGATGAAGGACATTAGTGGGTCAGTGATAAAACGGGAATATAGGCAGTAGATTAGATAAAAATATTGTGTCAGTGTTAACTTGACTGAAATTGATAGCTGCATTGTGGTTATGTTAGAGACTATCGTCTATCTATCTATGTATCTATTATCTATCGACCTGTGATTATCTATGGGAGAAAGAGAGAACACAAATGCCAAAACAGATGAGGCAAAATGTTAACAATAGGTGAATCTGGGCAAGTGATGTATGGATATTCTTTTTACTATTCTTGCAAATCCTCTGTAAGTTTGCAAGGTTTCCAAATGAAAAGTTTAAGACCCTTGGACTGAATTGTAACACCTCTGTGAGAAATCTGTCCCTGCTCTCTGGTCTGTGACTATTCCTTGGTGTTTTTGTTGTTGTTGTTGTTGTCATTTATCATGACCTCAGCAGTTTTGAGGAGTGCTAGTCATATACTTTGAAGAATGTCCTGGAGAGGGCATTAAGCTCTGCACCCCTTTCCCAATACCTTTTCTTACGCACCTGACTATTCCCTCTATATGTTCCACCTGGCTGTTCCTGAGTTATATCCTTTTATAATAAGTCAGTAATCTGGTAAGTAAACTGTTGCCCTGAATTCTGTGAGCTGCTCTAGCACATTAATTGAAGCTGAGGAGGGGTCATGGGAACTTCTGATTGATTACCTGTCAGTCAGAATCACAAGTGACATCCTGGACTTAGAGTTGGCATCTAAAGTGGGGGCAGCCTTGTGGGACTGAGCCCTTAACCTGTAGAGCTTCATTCTGTCTCCAGGTAGATGGTGTCAGAATTGACTTAAATGGTAAGACACCTGGCTTGCTCCCAAAGAACCTGAGACTTCCTTGCTACGGGGAACCCTCCTCCACAACACACACACATTTGGTGACCAAAGGGGTCAGAAGTGAAGCACTGAAAGTAGGGGAGCCGCACAGAGTGTGTTTCCTTTACACTCAGTCGCCATAATGACCATATCTCTATCTGGGTGGGAAGCGAACAAACAGTCTTCTATGCAAACACCCTGTCTTGTTTTCACCTAGCTTCTGTCCAAGGGTAGTTTTCTGTTTCCTTCTTTCTTTCTTTCTTCTTCTTCTTCTTCTTCTTCTTCTTCTTCTTCTTCTTCTTCTTCTTCTTCTTCTTCTTCTTCTTCTTCTTCTTTTTCTTCTTCTTCTTCTTCTTCTTC
>NW_017731441.1:2726712-2753539 GCF_001890085.2 Hipposideros armiger | reverse complement strand
TTTAAAAAAAAAAAAAAGAAAGCGGCCAAAAGGAATGTTTATTAAGTACCTACCCTGCCTGGCACCACGCCATACACTTTTCTTTCCTCCAACACAAGAAAAATGGTATTGGTTGTATACTTTTAAATTGTTACTTTATAATTTTTCATCCAGTATTTCATGCCCTGTCTCTTAATGGCCTAATCATTTAGGTGACAACACCTCCGCATGTTATCTTCACAGCTCTAAACAAAATGGGAAAATAACTTGATTCGAATTCCTCATGATAAATGTTCCCATAAGATATTAGGAAATATTTCTTCAAATGCAGGTGGATAGGACATGTTCTTTTAATCTTGAATTTTTGAGTTATGCCCAGAAATCTATAACATTAAAGCAGTTTTCTTATTAAAGAGCTGGTTATCAAAAATTAGTTCAGGGGGTAATTTAATATAACCTTTTATCTTCACTAGAGCCACAGTGACATTTCTCTATAATACCTTTATTTTTTTCATGAAATTATCTCAATTGCATAAATCAACAACCCAAGTTTGAATATGGAGCTCTGCTGCTTCTGGAAGAGCTTTTAAAGCTAGAGGTGCCTGGCTTGATTCAGGTAACAAAATGCTCCTGGCTTAGAGAAAAAGGAGGCTTAATGAGGGGAGAGAAACAGTGAGCCCCGTGAGAAACGGGGCATTCATTTCATGAAAGGAGCGGGTGCTCTCAGCTGCCCCGCCCTCTCCCTCCTGGAGTCAAACACTGTCAACAGGATGGATTACATGCTGTCAGTCAGCTCCTCAAGTGCACAAAATTTTCTTTGTGGCTGTACCTAGGTTTATTTCTTTTTTCTTAGCCAGTGCATATGAAAACATGGCTCTATCAAATAAATGTGGACAAAGAGCAGATTAAGAGAATCATTCCTCGTTTTTCCTGTCTTTGCTGTTTTCTAGTTATTTGTTGAAAGAGCTTCTTGGGCCACAAAGTAGGTGACATATTTAAATCAACAAATAAGAAATCACTATTCTTTTATGGTGTTGAAAATTCTGAAAATATGACATCTGTACAACTTATTTTAGAAATAAGTTCTCTCCCTCTTTCTCTCCATTTATAGTAACTAGAGATCTTAATTATTCATGAAACTCATAAAGCTTCATTCCCAAGTTAAAGGAATTTTCTCCTCTAAGCATTCATTCATTCATCCCATATTTACTGGGTGTCTACCCCATCCCAGACCCTGTCCTAGGCACAGGTCTGCTCTTCCCTGTACGAGGGGTGAAGGGGTAGTGAACCACAAAAACATGTATTCAAAGAGCCAGGAAAGCAGTTAGGAGGCCACCAAGATCTTTTTGGAGCACTGGGGAAAGTGAGATAAAGGCACTGTTTTCCTAGGGCCTACCTTTTAGGGCAGAGACACAGTTTAAGCCCCAACTGAGTTATTTTATTTAATTCTCCATCCTCCATTCCCCTCTCCCCTGTGAGTCTATGCATTTCTAGCCATCATTTCATGTGAATCGTGGTAAAACAACGTTTGGGTAATAAACAGTGCAGTCCTTTGGTGGAGTCATTCACAGTGTTCTTGGTGGGGGTGGGAGATCTGTAGTTAGATACATTAACCTTCTGACTCTTTTCTGTTGGCCTCACAAGACATTTATGCTTGGCGAGTCATGAGGGCTTAGTATATAGTCCTTCACTTTTCATATTCAAGAAATACAATACTGTTAGTTTATGCTAAGTTAATAACCTGCCATTCTAACTCAGAACTAGGGCAGATTTGCAGACCAGAATCTATGTGCTAATTTCAGGGGAAGCTGTTTTTGGGATGTGATGCAGGACTCATCCTGAGGGTGGGTGGGCCTGAAAGCTTCCCCTAGGTGTTTCTAAGTTGTCCTGGTCGGCCTAGTGAATTTTCCTTTACCTATTAGGTTTTGTTTTTGTTTTTTGGTCTAAAGAGCCAGGATTGTCACCTAGAATAAGAGAGACTCTTACTTCGACAGTGCTGAATATACATTGGTATATACTTTGTATTCCAGATAAAACTTTAAGGCTATCACTTCCCTTCCTCCCAAGCTACTAGAATACATAATATTGGGCAGGATGTATAAACTCAAAACCAGGCATCTCTTCCTGGGGAAGTCAGAGAAGAGTCATGCGTGACCTGCACTGGTTTGTTCTGGCTGAACGGTGAATCCTACTGGACCTCAGAGATCAGGATGAAGAGAAAAGGTAGAAGAGAGAACAAGACAAGGGCTAGGAGAAACAGTTTTAGTTTCAGGGCTGGCCCTAGAAGCCAGATGAGCTCCAACCTCTGGCTGAATTTGTAGGGATTAAGGCTGAGTTTGGGAATAAACTAGACCTGGCCCAAAAGTTGTGGGGCCAAGAATCATTTTGGAAAGAAGGTATCATTGAGGGAAGATGAGGGGCCCAAAGGTGTGACTGAGGGGCTGCCTTTACATAGCCCACCTGACTGTCTGCTTCTCCCTCTCCCCATCCTGGCAGCAGGCCCAGAGCCCTTACTGGCAGCCATAGCTCTGACAGAGATCTGGTCATGCGCTGGTTCTTCCGATACCTGGCACCAAGTCAGCCTGGCTGCCACCCTTCTCTGACCCCAGACTTCAGCATTTATAACCATGTTTTTAGTCCTTATGTCCAAGTTATCTTCTGAAGCTCCTTTTGGTAACTGGGGCCCAGTTTTGTCTCCCTGTACATTGTCAATGTCATTGACTTTAGGAGTGGGTGCTACCTGTTCTCTTGAAAGAGGTGCCCTGTATTCCTCACTGGGGAGCAAGGCTGAGGCAGAATATACAAGGGCTCTCCCCATCTCAGACTGGTGGGCATGTGTCTAGTTCCTCATCCCATCCAGGATGGAGGCTTTTGCTGTCATTATCCCAGTTATATTGGGGGAGAATGCAAATTACTTGGCTGAGAATCAGAGATATCTTCATATCAAATGTGCTCTTACATTTGGAGACGAGGAAACAACACAGGCTTTTGCAATTATAACTGGAGCTTGACTTGAGCTTCCAGAGTATAAGAAATGTATGTCCTGGAAGTTCAGCCATTTTTATGCCTTTCTGTTTTCTTTGGTGCTGTTGTGTTTTTTTATTCCTTTGCTTTCCTGAAAATCTCAACTGTGTCTCTTGAAATTCAAGAGGACAGGAGATTGTCCAGCCCTGGGCCACTGAAGTCAGAAGAAGAGCAACGAGCCTTAGAGGAGAGGAGGGCGCCGGCAGTGGAGGATGTGGCTAGAAAATGGGAACCAGCAAATGAGCCAGTGCAGAGAGTTAACAAGAACACTCAACAGAGGAGATATGCTGCCAGGAATGGCAAAACCTTGCCAATTTAGGCAACTTCCTTATGTATAAAATTGATTTTCTTTGCAAAGCTGTGGTTACTCCCCGCAACTCCACCAGACTGATGCTGTCTGCCCACTCAGCACTCTCCTCTCTGGCTGCGTCCAGAGATCCCTGATGCCATGCTGTCCCTGCCCACCAGCACATCCTCCTGCTGCCTGCCCCCGCCCTCATGCCTGCCCAGACTTTCTCCTGTCATTCTTGCTGAACTCTTCCTCAGTTCCCCTTCTACATTTTTGGAGAGGTTGATCTAATTTCGAGCTGTCCCAAGATCGGCCTGATCCTTTTCTGACCGAGCCATGGTTCTGTCATTCCCAGGGGTCACTGCCAGGACATTGTCATAACTAGTTCTCCTTAACCTCTGCAATTCCAGGAAGAGGCAGGCTGATGAAGTATGACTTTCAAAGTTGTATTCTTACCACGCTGATGGATTGAGTGAGTGTGACCTAGAGGCAGACAAGACTGGGTTCAAACCTCAAGCAGCCACTCATGAGATATACCTGCTTAGGCAGGTTCCTTACCAAGCTGAGGTCTACTTTCTTCATATACAGTTGGGAAATCAAATATCTCCCTCACAGTAATGTGAACATTAGAAATAACACATGTCAAGGGTCCAGCGAAGCCTGAAGAACACAGCAGGCATATGTTCTGGTATGATGCATATGGTAGAGGTGATAGAATATGATAGTAAATGATAGAGGTGTTGAGCTGCTTATTGTTGAAAATAAATAGCAGAACAACATAGAGATAAATTACAGGCAGGGTGTTCACTTTAGCCTTTTGTCAATAGAATGTTATTTAATATTTTTATCTCCTCAAAACTTTTCATGATATTATGTCTTATGTTCTTAATGAGATGTACACTCTATGAATAATAATAACAGCTAACAGATATGGAGTGCCTACTCTGTACCAGATATTAAACACTTTGCGTACATTATTTCATTAGATTTAATTCTCACAACTACCTCTTTGGGTAAGAACCATTATTATCCCAGTTTTGCAGGTTAGGTAAGTGGGGAAGATTCCTCCGTCTGTGCATATTTTGTCCTTTCTAGCTTCTCCCTCTCAAACGTTCCTAATACTTCTTATATCTTCAGACATCAACTTTTTTGAGAAGAATTCTTTGAACAAGTCATGCTAGTAACACTTTCTTCTTAGCACAGTTACTGGCACCTTATGCACACTTCGTATACCAGTTATCCTGTCATTCAGGATACCTGTGTGTCATCTTGCCTAATTTGTGACTTTGGGGACAGACACTGAAGTCTTCTTCTCTTCTCTTTAGACTCCTAGCACCAACACAGTGTCTGACATATCACAGATACTAAATAACCCTTTTGAATGAATTGATGGAGGAACTGGAGGGTCTAGCAATAGAAGCGAAAATAAAAGCATGGGTTTGGAAGGATCTTACAAGAATGAATGTATAAATCTGGTGACAAGAAGTGGGTAAGGAGGAATCATAGATGAGCCCAAGGTTTCTGGGTTGAGTGATAGGAAGGACAAAGGTATAAATGTAGAAAGGCAGTTGGGAAAGATTATGAGGCTGATTTGCAGACAGGTGGAGTTTGAGGTTAAGAGAAGCATTCAACTGAAGTATTCTAGTTCAGGGAGATGAAATTGAAACCCAGCATACTGCTGTGGTCAACAAAAACGTCAACAAAATATTGCTGTGCATCATCAAGAAAGATGTTGGAATCAGGGCAGAAAATGTCATCCTACCAATTTCTGCATCTGGAAATCTATATATTCTTTTGGTTGCCAAACTTGAGAAATAAATAATAAACCTTGGAAAATCCTGTAAGGCAATTAATATTCTCAAACTTACAGAGAGATTTTCATAAAAAGACTGATGAAGGAAAAAGTTTTACTTTCCAGTTGAAATAAGCAAAATAAGAGACATATTTTAGGAAAATGTAATGATTACTAGATTAAGGAGATTCTTGTTTAATTTCAGAGTAGGAAGAATGGAGAGCATGCCTACAGCCTGAAGACTGTGAATAGTTAAGTTCAATATGAATGAGTTTAATAAAAAAAAAATAGACATGTACACACACAGAGAACTCACATAATGCCATGACTCTGTGGAGCACTTTCATATCCATCACAAAATTAAGTGCTGACAACCTCCCAGTGACACCAGCATTATTGGCTCAACATTACCCATGGCTAGACCGAATCCTAGCAAAATTAAATTGCACTAAACATCCAATTAGTGGCAGGCAGAACTTTTGAAACAGAATAAATATTAGTTAATACATTCAGCAATACAAAATTTGAAATTTGTTAGCCCCAAGAGATGGATTAGAGCCAACATTTCAAACAGTTACATATAACATATTATATATAATACAATATAAAATATTTCATGTTACTTTTTCTGAAACTTGAAAAATGTATGGATCTCACTTGAAAGAAAAAAATACCTTGGCTCCACAGTTTTAACAAAGTATTTTTAAATTATGCTATTACTTAAACGTGTGCAAGTGTAAAATTATGTATAAAATTATAGCAAATTAAATAAGACAAATTATAAAATCAATAAAATCTTAATTAACATTTTTTTTCATAATAGATGAGTTGTTTTGCTCTATCTAAAATACTAATACATTTGCATGTTTTGTGCTTCATTGGCCCATGTAATTGTTTTGATTGTGAGTATAATATACCATCATTTGAGTCATCATGATTATATTCTCCTTTTTCCCAACAAATCCATGATTCATTATTTAGATGAGCTGATCATTTAATAATTACCATCGAAATACAATGCTGAAAAATAAAAATAACTGCTGTTATTAATGTTAGTACAAGGAAAAAAATCCACACAAGATATCTACTTATAAAATGAACATGTTACAGAAAGTAAGATTTAATTTTTTAAACTTTTGTGTTCCTGTCTAACTATTTGTGACATAAAATAAGTTGATTCTCTATCAAGTTCCTGTGAAACTATATTTCATATTATATACCTTGAAGATTTTGGCCTTTACTAGAGTTTACCTTATTTGTATGTTTAGTTTTATCTGATTTTCCTTTTTCATTATCCATTGACATGTAAAGAGGTATATTATTCTGTCATACCACTGTCCCTTAATAGTATCAAATCAAAATTTTAAGTGTCAAATCAACATTTGTTAAATACACTAAGATGACAAAGTCTTATTCTAAGCAAGTGTCTTTTAAGAGTGAAAATAAGTTTTGACTTTCCAATTTTCAAAGGTTTAAACACCAACACGATGAGAATGTGATCACCATTGTTTAGAATTTAGGACAGTCAAGCCTAAGGTGGAATGACCTGCTTAGTCCATATGCAGGTAGCACTGTCTTTCTAGGATGCTACCTGCTGCCTCCTTGGTCATAAGCACAATTATGAATGCAGATGGGGCAGGGCTGTGGCAATCCTCAGTTCTGAGGTGGCCATTCATATGATCCTCAATACGCTGAATATTTTCAGATTAACATGAAAAAGAAGCATAAAGTCATGTAATAAATCTCTTGGACCCTAAAAAATGGAGCACAATCTCTCTCTCTCTCTCTCTCTCTCTCTCTCTCTCTCTCTCTCTNCCACACCCTCCTTCCCTCCTATCTATCTATCTACCCAGAACATTCATATTAAAAAAAGATTTAGAGAACCTTATTAGGAATGGACCCGTAGTTCCAAGAAAGGTCCATAATTTCTAAGCAGGGAGGCATTGATTACCACCATGGGCTCTGGACCCAGCCTGCCGGGGTTTGACCTCTCCAGATGTCTAACCTCAGGCACTCAGTTTTCTGTGGCTCAGTTACCTCATCTTTAAAATGGGGATAATAGTAGTATTTACCTCCCAGGATTGTTGTGAGAATTAAATAAATTTGGAAATGTAAAACATTTAGAACTGTGCTTGGTACATAAAGACATGCCTAGCTATAATGATTACCTATGCATTCTCTAAAATATAAGAATCTTTATTCTTTACTTTTTAGCAATAAAGAATACTGAATCATTGATGCAAATATATTCTCTAAAATGAGTCTCATTAAAATATGGAATGACAGAGAGCCATATTCATTTCATTATTATCATATAATTCAATCAATCTCAGCTATTTTTATAAAGCAACCAATCTAATAGCCGTAAACCTTGAAGGTTTAAGAAAGTCAGTCACTGACAGTGCAGGTGCGTCCAGAAGGACAAGCACAGCAGTCAGCCTAAAATGACCACGTCCACAGGGTGCTAACCAGCGTCAAAAGGAATCTTTGGAAGAATACAAGTAGAAACCATTAGAATTTGTCACAACCCTGTGATGTCAAACTTTAGAGTTGAGGACACTCAGTTCAGGAAGATAAGTAACTCACTCAGGATCGGATATCTAGAAAATAGTGGACCCAGACTTCAAACAACCACGAGTCTGGCTCCAAGCCCCTTACTCATTCATTGCCATGCTGCCCCGGAGACAAAGGATTGGCAGAGACAGACTGTGGGCTTGGTCCAGGGGACGTGCCATCTGGTATCCTGTTGCTGAGGCCCGCTGTAGCCTCTAGGGCAGCTTTTGATGCATCACCCAGGAAGTAGCATGGGGATACTCAAAGAACTCTGAGTGAATCCTCCCCTGGGCTTAGTGCTGTGATGGATTTCTTATGATGCCTAAGTTAACATGGGGCAGGAACTCAGTAATTACTTATTGGCTGACTCTTCAGTTCTTGGGTTCACATCTTAGTAGGGATACAATAGGTAGAGAGTTTGCAATAAACATAGTTTGTCATGAGGGGTAAAGAGAAGATTGTGTTGGAGGATGAACTACCTGAGTCACTGTCACTGGGGATTCTATGGCAACAGCATTGTCCTGCCTTGAGATGGTTCTTTTGCATTCCTTTTAAGAGAGGGCCTCTTGGTAGAATGTCACCAGTGTGGAAACTTAGTCCATTCCTGGGGTGATTACGTCTGGAGAAGGCAACAAGCAGGCAACTGAGTGAAGTCCTTAAGGCTGCATCTTCACTTGGGGTGGGCGTGATTCAAAGGCACAAATTCTCCACTTCTCAGCCCCAACTGTAAGCATGTGGAAACCAAGGGTGTAATGCTTCTCTATCGCGTAGCAGAGCCTGGGCTTCCAGGGGACTTCTATTGCACTCTGGGTCTTCTGTTCATTGCTTCTCCTCTCTCTGTTTCCTGCTTTAAGAAGTGTCATAGATGGTCCTGAAGTAAGGTGCAGGTGTCTCAGGTCTCTGTTCCTGTATGAAACTCAAGGCCTGAGAGAGGAACACACAATTTGAAGCAGGACTGGTGTGCATACATTTGGCCCTGTGCACCTTCCAACAAAGACAGACGAGGTGGTTGGAATTCAGCCAATTGGTGCCAACTTCCAGCCGCTGGGCTTGTTGATAAAGCCACCTCACATAGACGCTAGGAGACATTGGCTCTGAACCTTGACTTAGCAAAGGACAAGAGGAAATAACACACGGATTCAGGTTATAGTTGGGGAGAAGTTTCCTGGCAGAAATGATTCTTCAAGATAGGCTTGATGTATCCAGGTTACATGAAAGAGATGTTCCAGTAACAACTGATTGCTGGGGGAAGAGTGTGGAGTCACCTTCTCTGAAGGACTTTAAAGACAGGATTAATTGTCCCCTGTCAGGGGTGGGGTTGGGGGTGGGGATGGGTAGTGATGGTGGTTAAATAGCTTTTCCTGAAGGGAAGAAAATGGATCAGAGTGATTGTCAAAGTCCTTAGCCCTGAGAGTCCAGTTTCTCCACCACTTCAAATAAAGATTCAACTCTGAATGCATTTTGGAAAACTAAAAAGTTTGGATGGGCTTTGTCCTGTCTCATATGTGATCTGTTGGGATATATGGTGGGAAATGCAGATTATTGAAAACATTCTATATTTGATCTCTTTTCAACAACAGTTTGTAAAGTAAAATGAGTACAGCAAAATGCCATAGGTCATCCAAAAAGGTATTAAAGATAAATGTGACACTTTAGCATATTCTAGGACAAATCATGTTAAGTCCACTCAAGAAATGCTAGAGAAAGTTCTAGGCACAGAGGAAGCAAGAGAAATATTGATAGAAAACCAATTGCAATAGTCACTTCTTGAAAAAAGTAGACCAGAAAGACAGGGTTTTGGTCTGGAAATAGGCAGCATCCAAGAGCAACACTAAATTCTGTAAAATTAAGATTAGCGGTAGAGTGAATAGACTGATTTCTCAACCCGGGGTCCCAGAATTCTGGGGAACCTTCCTTAAATTTGGAAGAGGCAAATCTACTCCTTAAAGAAGGCATTCATTTTTCACAATAAGTAAATTCCTTATCCTATAAAACTCCTTATCCTACAATGAGCAATAAGAAGATATAAACAACTTAAATGAATTGGTGGTCAAGTCACAAAATGTCATGAAGAAAAGCTAAGATTTTTAACCATCTGATGTCAGCAGTCACGACAACCACACTATAAGCAATGTATTCTCATACCGTCATTGGAATAACATGGAACTGTGGGCTGGTGGGCCTTGGGTCTCTGCAATGATGACTTCAGAGACCTCGCAGAGAAAGGCTGCCTCCATCTCCAGGGAAACTGCATGCATTTAAGGCAGTTTGAAGCTCTTGTCAATTTGAATAAATAACCATTTTCAAGTTATTGGTTTTATGCCAAACAAATGAATATCACACATCACTTCTGTTATTTTACAAGGCCAAAATTAGGGGGGAAAGTATCTTTTCTTAGCCTCATAAAGTGCTTAAGTATGCTTTGGCCCTTCCTCTGAATATTTATGATTCACGAATGGTATTTCCCCTAAGTGCCTTTTGAATCATATTTAATCAGCATTCATTTATTTATTCATAGTGAACACTTATTGAATGGCAATATATTGACATTGGGACATAGGTATTAATAAAATGTGGCTTCTGTCCTCCCGGAACTTACAGTCGAATGGATAAATAATATGACAAGTGGTGAGGGCTCTGTCTAGAGGGTGCTCTCAGCACCTTGCCGTCAACCCAGCACTGATCATTCCTGGGCCCCTGAGACCCCTTCCAGAGGTTGATGAAAGAAGGAACCATTGAAGGAGACAAAAACAATGATCAACTGGCTTCACTGAATTAGGAAGGAATGATGCTACTGATACCAAGAAAAGAGAGTGGTCTAGCAATGGGGAGAGCTCATGTTGGATGAGGTGTCTCATCTGGGCAACTAGGAGATCACAGGTGGCCTCGACAATGCCTCTAGAGTGGCTGTCTGAATGGACGAAAGCAGGATGAGAGTTGGGAAAGTATCACATGTATGGACATCTCTGTTGTGAAGCTTTTAGTGAGTGCTAAAACTCAGTTATTTAGCATCTTAGCATTTTCAAAACCATTTTGTAGTTACTGTACTGTATGCTCATCACAACCCCATCAGCTAGATAAGGCAGCTATTCATATCTCCAGTTTCCGTGAAGGTGGTCCACCATAAAAAATAAATAAATAAATAAAAGTGCTGAGTTAAAAAAAAGATTGTTAGCGGGCCAGCCCAGCGGCTGTTAAGAGCAGTTAGTTAAGAGCACGAGCTCTGAGCAACAGGGTTGCTGGTTCGATTCCCACATGGGCCAGTGAGCTTCTCCCCAGCTGAGCTGCAGCAGAGCTGCCAACAGGGGCAGGATGGCTCAGCTGGTGAGAGCATGTGCTCCTAACAACAAGGTTGCTGGTTTGACTTCCGCATGGGATGGTGGGCTACGCCTACCCGCGACTAAGATTGAACATGGCACCTTGAGCTGAGAGGCTGCGAGCTACCAACAGGTGGCCGGATGGCGACTGGACTTGGAGCTGAGCTAGCTGCGCCCTCCACAACTAAGATTGAAGGACAACAACTTGGCTATTCCCCTTCCCCAATTCCCCAATAAAAAAAAATAAAAAATAAAAAAAGATTGTTAGCTATCATTTTAATTGCATTTTCTATTTGTTTTCCTGGTTGAATATCAATGGCCTACCCAAACATAAGGATGAAGTGGTATTTGAGATATGTAGTCATCAAGGGGAGGGTAGTGGGCCTCACTGGGAGGATGGGCCTGGGGAGAGCATACCCTGGGGCCAAGGGGGTGAACGGAGATGTCAGTGCTACAGGGTTCAGGGGGTGACATCTAGGGACTCTGCATAGCAGGTTCATGTAGACAAGAAGCATGCAGGCTCTGCTTTAGCAACATGAGTTAGAGACCAGGGAGAAGAGTAGAAACCTGGAGGCAGGTAAGAGCAAAGCCCCGTTTATGAAGAAAAGCCAGAAAGCTTGAGGCTGGGATAGGGGATGGAGGGCTGTGTTATCCCAAGAGATGAGGCCTTGCCGCACATTAAAATCGCCTGTGGGGGACTTTAAAAACATGCATTCTGGGCCCAACCCCAGAGATCCTGATGGTATTTGTAAGAACTCTTCTGGCAATTGTGCAGCCAGGATTGAGAACCACAGATTAAGATGTCAGCTAGCACATTTTCAGGGATTGTTGTGAGGATAATTTATGTCAAGTTCCTAGCACTTAGTAGGCACACAATAAATTTTGGCTTCCTCTCTATCTCTTTTACCTCCTTGTATATTATTTAAATATATGACAATGACTTTTTTTTTCAACCATCTCCCATATATTTTGCGAATCTTGCAAGAATGTGTCCTTGATTTCAAAGTTGTGACCTATGAGATCATTGCAAAGAAAATCATTTTTTTTTACCCATTTTATTTATTTTGCCAAAATTGCACTTTTGAGGCTATTGTTGGCAGGGGCTGCAGCATCATTTTTAAGCATTATCGCATAGTCAACATTGGCATTATGGAAACCTGATATAAAACACTCTTTCTATCCTGCTCTGATATTGATTTAATATCAGAAGACCATTTTCTCTTCATCTCAACCAGATGCTAAAAGGAACTTGAGGTGGAGATGAAGGACATTTCCTGAGCAAGATAATGCTCATCTAACCTAAAATACAAGACAAGTCTTTCCTTTCATTTGATATATTGCACATTTTATAAATAGAAAGGAGCATGTAACTGGGTGTTAAGAGGAAGCAGAATTCTAAATAATAAAAATCTGAAGGACATATTTTGCCTATTTAATTTCTGCATATCCTTAATTTTTCCAGTTTTATTGAGATATAATTGATAAATAACATTGTGTAACTTTAAGGTGATGATTCGATATACATATATACTGAAATGAGGACCACATTAAGGCTAGTTAGCGTATCTGTCACCTCACATAGTTACATATTTGTGTGTGTGTGTGTGTGTGTTGAACATTTACGATCTACTGCTTTGCATTTTTATTACGGTTGCTTTAAAAACTTTGTTAGACAATTTTACTCTGATTTATTTTGGTGTTTATATGTGTTCATTGTCTTTTCTTATCAAACTGTGTTTTTCCCTCTTCTTGTTATAAGGAATTTTCACTTGAATCCTGTATATTTTGGATGTTACGTTAGAAGACTCTTGATCCTATTAAAGTCTCCTATTTTATCAGGCAGTCACTCTTGGCTGTGTTTAGTGTGTAAGGCCTGGTTTACTTTTGTGAACTGTCACCCAAATTACAGTCACATTTTGTTTTCAGGGCCCCTTCAATGCTATTCTGGTGTGCTTCCTATTTAAGCAAGGTTTAACATTTTACTAAGCATGTATTCACTTTGTAATTAGAAAAATAGAAACTCAATATGTACATGTATTTTGTACTCCATGTGTTAGGTTGGAAGACAATAAGATCCAAGTGAACGCCACAATCTAAATAATGACTGAGAATCATGGCCGGGAAAAGAAAGAACAAATGAACAGTTGTGGATCAGAGAAGGAGAGGCTGACTTAAAGGCAGGTAGCAACAGTTTGCTGGCACGAGGTCTCTTTGTGCCTACTGGGTTAAGATGTGTCCATCTCAAAGAAATTCTCCAGCATCTGAGAGGTGTTTGCCCAGCAGCCAGAATTGGATCCAAATTTAGGACTTTAGTCTCTGAAGCCAAAATGCTCCATTTCAGAAAGTAAGATGCAAGACAACATGACCTTAATTAATTAACAAATTAGTTAACTTTACAAATTTAAAAAATGGTTGTAGAAATTTTACCTTAAATATGTGATCTCATTTGTGACTCACATATTTCAACTGGACAGTGATGCCCTAAACACATGTAGATAAAACTCTCTGCTTACTGAATCAATGAATCTCCACAGACAAGGCCTTTGATCGCTGATTACTACTATTGAAATAATTTTACATATTTAGACCTTTTTCTACTTTTCAATTTATCTTTAATTTTTAGTACATGAAATAAGACAACCTTCATGTATGTGGAATGCTGAATTAGGTTTCATTTTTAATAAATTTAGTGTAATAAAATGAATCTCTGTCGGTCTTTTTAATGTAATCTTGAAAAAAATTCAAATATTGAAATCTATTAATAGACATCCCATAACCTCTTTTACAGCTATGATTTTCAAATGCTCACCAGGTGTTTTTTAAATGTGAACTTGTTGAATTTTCTCCAAATCTTGCAAAGTAAATATATGCATTCAATTTTAGGGATTAGAACACTGAAGTTCAAAGAAGTAACTTGCTCAGAGTCACACAGCTAGTGGTAGGACTTGACTCAAGGCTTTCTGAAGAACTTTGTAATACACATAGCTGCCTCCTATTTCCTCTGACTTGATAGCCAAGTGGAATAGTTTTACAAGCATTCTGAAATTAAGACAAACTATTCCAACAATACATTTTCTCAGTAAGGCAAAAATTATGGACTGGCATAGAAGATGCTTATTTGTAGAATTTTGAAAATTCTATCAATGATATAACGCTTACTAGATTTATTCTCTAAAACCAGTTGATGTGATTAAGCTGCGGCTCCCATGTCTCAGGGTAGCAATTCAGCCTCTCTGACCGGCAGAGGGCAGCACTAGCCTGGCTCATGGAGGACGGTCCAGTGCAGCGACCGGCATCACTTGACCTGGTTCTAATAACCTGGTGAAGCCAATCTCAGGTCCCTGAGGGGCAATGGTGGCCTGGCACTATCAAGTCACGAAGGACCTAGTGGATATGAGGGTAGAAGAGGAGTGCCCTTTCCTCTCCTCCAGGCTTCCTCTCTGGTCTTCTGAGTGTTTACAGAATGGAGTAAAGAGTTGAGAAAATTTTGAACCAAATACACATTTTTCTCAAGTAACTCATTCCACACAGTAACCCTGTCAGTAATTGGGAGTGTGTTTCTTTTCTACATCAAGTGTATTGATTACTGTCGTCAAAAATGTTTCTGACTGTATGTCCTGTGGCAAGAGTTCCAAATGATTTCCTGGGGATTAAAGAATTACAAAGAAACTTAAATTTCCATGCAATATGCCAAGGACTTTTTTCTTCTTTTAAAGACTTTATTGGGGAATTGGGGGAGGGGAACAGTGTTGGAGAATTGGGGAAGGGGACCAGCCAAGTTGTTGTTCTTCAATCTTCGTTGTGGAGGGCGCCAGTCACCACTTGTGGCCTCTAAGCTCAAGGTGTTGTGTTCAGTCTTAGTTGCTGGTGGGCATAGCCACCATCCCATGTGGGAGTCAAACCTGGCAGCCTTGTTGTTAAGAGTGCACGCTCTATCCACTGAGCCGTCCGAGCGACAGCTCAGCTCAAGGTGCCAAGTTCAGACTTAGTTGTGGGTGGGCATAGCCCACCTTTGAACAGGCAATCTTGTTGTTACACCAAGCTGAGCCATTCTGCCACCTGCTGCCAGCTCAGCGACAGCTCAGCTGGGGTGCAGTGTCACTGGCCCATGTGGGAATCGAACCGGCAGCCCTGTTGCTCAGAGCTCATGTTCTTAAGCCAACTCTTAACCAACTGAGCCACTCGGCCGGCTTGCCAAGGACTTTTTTGAAGAAAACAATGCTCACTGGGAAGAAAAAAAAAATGCTTTCCCCTCCCCCCTAAAAACATACAGAAATAGCAGCTTTGTGACACGATAGAAGTGAATTGGTAAAGATTTTTTTAATATTCAATTTTATAATTAGTTTTTATCTCTTAATTTTTAATAGTGTTAAAATTAGAAGTAGTAATACATTTTATAGATCATCATTATTCAAATAGGGATTTTAAAATTAAATTCCAGTTGGCAACTTAAAATGACAAAGTTACTCTTAGGAGGTGAGCTACAGGGCTATGGCAAACAAAGCATCTGCCTGGGAGACATGAACTCTAGCCAAAGCTATCTTTCGAGTGGTTCTAATGTTCTTTATAGATAAGAACAGAAACTTTGAAAAACAAACTGAATGTGCAACAACATGAAGAGGGAAATTACTCACATAAATTGTGATATATCCATAGGACAGAATCTTACTCAGCCATTAATAGCCAGGCTTTAGCCTATTTGATGATATAAAAGAAAACATGAGCTATAATATTGAGTGAAATGGGAGGTTGCAAAACAGTGTGTGTAGTACAATTTTATGTATATGTGTATATACACACAGGGAAAAGCCTGGGTGTGTAGATACTAAAACATTAATGGTGGCTATCTCTATGGGTGCAATTATGCCAGATTTTTATCTTTCAGGGTTTTTTGTGTGTGTGTGTGGTTTCTCAATTTTTCAATGTACATTTGTTATCTTGGAAACAAAAAGTCAGTTTTTAAAGATTTGGGTATATAACATTACCAATAAAATAAAAACAATTTTGTAGGTTAATATATGGAGAATTTCCCAAACTAAAAGGTGCCAAAACAATATCTTAGAAATTTAAAAAGAATGCATGAATTGAAAATAAAATCCATAATGCCAAGACACCAAGGAAAATGGAATAAAACCTAATAGGGCCTGATAGAAATTAGAACAAAGCTTGGAATTTGATTGAATTGTGTTCTCACAGGAAAATGGTAAAGCCTATTAGTTTATCACTAAAATGCTTTTTTGGAATTCTGGAAATAAAGCTTAAGCAGTGACCTTTTGCACTGGAAACCTGCTACAAGATTCTAGGGAGAAATACTAACCTGAAATGAGAAGTGGACAGTTTTATAGTTTAAAAAAAAGAGAGAGAGAGTTGGAGTGTTCGTTTGGAGCAGAACAAGCAAAACAAAATTCTAATTCAAGTGAGCAAAACCAACCCTTCTCTCTTTTCCTCCCCCCTTCTTGGTCTTCTTTCCTTCCTCCTTATTACCTGCTTTGCTTTCCTTTTTTTCTGCCCACACTACCTTTGACCTCATTCTATAAACCAAAGACGAAAGAGTTAATTGTGATAAATTTGTAGATACTATTAAAATTTAGTGTTGTTGTGTTGAATTCTTAGTAGCTTCTGAGTTTAAAAAGAAAGCAAAACAAATCTATCAAACATAGAGAATTAGTAATTAAATAAAATTATCAGAAAAGAATAAAGACTTAGCAAGTTTTGGGTGGAGTAAATTCTGAAACAACCTGTTTATAACACAGTGTTGGAAAGACAGTCTTGGAAACTGCAAAGATGAAACGTAGTAATTATCTTGGTGTGAAAATCTGTGATCACTGATGGAGGAGCCTGAAGTGTAACAATGAGGTGAGATCAAAGTTTATGGGACATGATCCATTTGGTTCTTTTTTTTTCAATTTTTGAAAACATTTTTATTAAAATATAGTAACATACAATATTAGTTTTGTTTTGTTTTGTTTTAAAGATTTTTATTGGGGAATTGGGGGGATGGGAACAGTGCTGGGGAATTGGGGAAAGGGGAACAGACAAGTTGCTGTCNTTTTGTTCTTCAGTCTAGTTGTGGAGGACGTTGCTTCACTGGCCCAAGTTGGCACCATCATTGCGCTCTTCTCTGGCGAGGCAGATCAGTCGCCGGCCTCTGGACGGCCGCTCACTGCAGCTGCTGGCCGCTCACGCTGGCTGCTGGCTACATATGGTAGCCCATGGCAACCCACTGCCACAGGGGCTGAAGCCTACGCCGTCGCCAGCGACTCACGGCAGTCCAGCTCCAGGTTGAGCTGTTGTTCAGCATCTTAGCTGTGGAGGGCAGTGTCACTGGCCCTCCTATGTGGGATCTGAACTGGGGCCCTCTGGCATCCCAAGCGAGTTCTTAACCATCGCGCCACTCGGCCGGCCCTACAATATTAGTTTTAAATGTACACAGTAGTTATTCAACATTTATATACCTAAAGAAGTGATCACCATAAGTCCAGGAAGCAGCTGACACCATATCACACTTTACAATATTATTGATTATATTCCTTATACTGTACATTACATCCCCATGACTTATTTGTTTTATACCCGGAAATTTGAACCTCTTATTCCCCTTTACCTTTCTCCCCCCTTTTTAAAATTTTCAATTACACTTGACATTCAGTATTATTTTATATTAATGTCAGGTGTACAGCATAGTGGTTAGATATTTATATAATTTAAGAAGCGATCCCCCTGACGAGTCTAGTACCCACCTGGCACTATACATAGTTATTACCATATTATTGACTGTATTCCCTATGCTTCACTTTACATCCCCACGACTATTTTGTAACTACCAATTTGTATTTCTTAATCCCTTAATAGTAGAGCTTCAGTTCAGCAATATTTCAGGTGAATCTCAATGATGGTTGTTTGGTAGTTCACTTGTAATTTTGATATAGTTGTGAGAGAAGGGTAAGCACAGTGTTTACCTACTTCTACTTGACTGGTAAAAAAAATCCTGTTTGGTTCTTTCAATAAGAATCTGAAATTAGTAAAATACTACAGCTTTTGTTTTCTAGATCTGAAAGAAGTCTAAAGGAAATGAAATGACTTGCCTTTGTAAGTGGTAGAACCACCTTGTCATCAGTTTCAGTGTTCTTTCTGACTTAATATGAAGTCAGTTGGTTTTAAGCTGTAAATTGACTTTGCGCACGTTGAGACTTTAGAACACAGATCTTGCCTTGGGAATATCTACATGATAGTTTTGTATTTACATAATATACTGAATGTTAAAGTTAGTGAGGAATTGTGTAATAATGCACGTTGTGTAAATGAAAGTTAATGTGTAAAGCACAGGGTAGGGGCATTTGGTTTAGATTCTGTAGTTCATATTCTATAGACTTGCCTTTTATACTCCAGCTGTATCTTTAAAAATACATTAAGCTAATTTTATGAAAAATGAACAAACAGTAGTGGTTGTGCATGATAGGTCACTAGTCAATTCAGTTGTTTTGTGAGACACAGCAAATATAAAACCGTGACAAAGAACAAATGTTTTTCTCTATTATGCAGAGATGAACTGAATTCTGCCACTGCCAAGGTAATTTATAATAGATATTTATAGAAATAAATGAGCCATCCAGTCATTCATGTGCTTCAAATCAATCACTGAGCACAAAGCTCCGTGCACAGGAAAAAGAGTCTTATTCAAAATGCCTGAGAGGCCTCAGCCTACCACGAGGGCTCCTGGAAGAGTTTGCAGCTGAAGGTTTTGTGGTGGAAAGAGGCTCCCTATCGTCACATTATTAACTCGGATGAAGCGTTTGTTCAAGCAAAAGGGGGATAAGCACTCTAATCATCCGGAAAACTAATTAACTTTTTTTTTTCAAATGCCTTATCAGATTTTCCCTTTGCAGCTCTCTTCAAATTCCTCAGAACTAAAGGGCTGAAGACATTGGAAAGTGGTTACCAAAACATATGAAGCAATCAAAATGTCTTTGAAGGATAGATGCCTTTGCAGCCCTGAAAAGCTCAAGTCTCCAGGGCATGCAGCATGGGTTTGAACCCAGTGTCTTCCCCCAGCTGTGATCTTGGACAGGTTATTTATAATTTCAGATTGCAGTTTTCAACTCTGTAAAATGGGGTGAACAGGAGTGACCTTGTGGAGTTGTAAAGATGAGAGATGTGAATAGACTGTGCTTGACACAAAGAGCAGCAGTACGTGGCAGCTAGCACAACAGTGTAAAAGAGCAATGGCCCATGAAGTAGCTCCAGTGGCCTAATGGGAAGGGTGTGACCCCACAACTTTAAGGACATAGCATTTTTTGCAGATGTGGCTCTGAGGAGCATGAGAGTCAAGAATGCGGGGAGAGATGGTCTGGGTCCCAGAATCTTAACAGATTTATTGACACATGGAATTTTCTGTTATGGAAATCAAGCAATGTTTTAGGGCAAGCCTGGTCCAGTGAAACCTTTAACAAAAGCTTTATAGGTCCCTAAAGGAATGGACACCTAACCCAATTTCATATGCCTGTGGATGATGGGAGGGTGGGGGGATGGAGGGAGCTAATCAGGAGGGCCAGCCCAACTGTCACTTTCAACCTGATTTGAAAGATGTCTCGTCCTTCATCTTGGAGGTAGGTTTAATATTCCAAACAGATCAGACCCTGGCATCCCATGCCAACCTCAGACCCCTACATTCCAGATGTTATTCACCATCTAGAAGAGTGCAGCATCCTTCACCATTTGCTTTCATCTCATGTACTTCTCACAACAGCTCTTTTTATACTTGAGGAAACCCTAAAAAGTTGTTCAGTCTTCTACCAAGAGAATTCGTCAATCCCCACCTCATCCCTAGACAACAGAATAAGAACATTCAACCAGTTTATGAGTAAACTGTGAAGATAAAGTTCATGGTAAGTGCACTATAAAATGGGGCAAATATGAGGAGCAAGAAGATAACACAAGGATTAAAATATTAGTCATAGAATTCTGTACCCAAACAAGGATATTTCATCACATTATTAAATACCATTTTATATGTTTTAGAATTAATTTAAAATACTTTTAGAATCAAAGAAGCAACATTCCAGTTGAAACCATACTAAAAAACTTAATATGCTTCAAAAACTATAAATATATAATCCTGAGCAATAAGATGAAAGAATACAAGCAAAAACAATTCTAGGAAAGAGGGTTGTAGTGGCTTTTGCTTGCTAATGTGGAAAGACAGACAAACACCATATTCAGTCCTAGTGATAGTTATAATAAATCTTTGTCAAATATTAACTTTAGAAAATCGATTCCAACTTTAAAAAAGTATAAGAAGAAACACTGCATACTCATGAAACAAGATAACAGAAAGGACAATGGTTCAAAAGACTTCTTGACTTCTAAAGTAATTTATCCACTGACTTACAACCATTAAATGACATTTTTCTTGAAACATATGAATTTTCAAAGTGTAATTGGAGTTTCTTTCTGTTGATTTCATGTCAGAACAATAAATCATTATGCTCTCAAAATAGAAAAGTGAATATCAATTTATAAAATCATTGTAATTTGAAAGATTGTTCGCTAGTTTTAATTAATCAGAAGATCTTTATAATAACTGAGTTGGGTACTGATAACCTCATTAATCATAAAGCTTCTAATTTAGGCAGCTTGAATGCATTTTTTCCCTACAACATCAAATATGACATGAAAGACAGAATATAAAAGAATGTTAAATCTGGCCCACATCAAGGAGAAGGGAGACAGGCCTCCCTAGTCTTCTGAGGAGCAGCATACTCAAACAGGGATGAAGGGATTAAGAATAGCCAGAGGTAGAGGCCCTCTACCGTACTATCCCATACAACTTTGCCTCAGAGGAAGAGGCCCATTTTATGGAAAAGATGAAACAGTGGTGCATGACCATAAAATTCATAGTCTTACCACAATATTCCATCACCTAGAAACACTGGACTAATGTAAACCACAGACTCTAGTTAATAATAATGTGTCCATATTTGTTCATGTATTGTAACAAATAAACCACACTAATACAAGATGTTAATACTGCGGAAACTGCATGCCAGGGATAGATAGGTATATGGGACTTTCTATACTATCTATTCAATTTTTTTTAAAAAAAGATTTTATTGGGGAATTGGGGGAGAGGAACAGCGTTGGGGAACTGGGAAAGCAGAACAGACAAGTTGCTGTCCTTTTGTTTTTTAATCTAGTTGTGGAGGACGTGGCTTCACTGGCCCATGTTGGTATCATCATTGTGCTCTTCCTGGAGGAGGCAGATGGGTCGCTGGCCACTGGACAGCCGCTCACGTTAGCTTACCGGAGCCCACTGCACTCCACTGCAGCCTACGCCATCGCCAGCGGCTCATGGCAGCCCAGCTCCAGGTCGAGCTGTTGTTCACCATCTTAGCTGTAGAGGGCGCAGCGTCATTGGTCCTAATGTGGGATCTGAACTGGGGCCATGTTGCTCAGAGCTGGTGTCCCAAGCCAACTCTTAACCAACGCACCACTCAGCTGGCCCTCAATTTTTTTTTTAATAAATCTAAAATGGGACTAATAAAAATGTCGTGTTAATTAGCTTTTAAATAATTATACCCTATAGCAATGTCACCTCTTTCACTACTGTTTTTGATCATTTTTATCTTTTCTCTTTTTTCTTCTAATCATTCTGGCTGGTGGTTTATGTTATATATAGTATTATCAAACAACCATTTTGGATTTCATGTACTCTTTCAAAAATTTTCCCTATTTTATTGATTTCTCCTTTGATCTTTATTTTGTTTCTTATTTTGGGTTTCATTTGCTTTTCATTTCCTAATATGTTACATTACAAGCTGAGGTCATTGTCCTGAAAACTTTCTTTTCCAATCAATGTGTTTATTTTAATAAATTTCACTCCATGCACTGGTTTAGGTGCATCCTACAAATTTTGATATCTTGTGATATCATTTTTTTAAATGTCTAGATTGATTCTCATTTCCCTTTTGATGTTTCTACTGTGACTTATACATTATTTGTTTCTTTTTTTTTATCCTTTGAACATATTCATAATAGTGGCTTCCAAGTTTTTTTCTACTAAATCCAACATCTGGGCCTGTTCAGCATGGGTCATGCTTTCCTGTTTATTTACAAGTTTTGTAAATTTTTTTTTAGGAAATTAGAAATTTAGGATAGCATGTTATAGCAACTCTAAATTCTGAGGTGTGTGTGTGTGTGTGTGTGTGTGTGTGTGTGTGTGTGTGTGTGTGTGTGTAACTTGCCTGGACTTAAACTGTGTAATCTATTTCCCCCATGGTGAACAACTGCTGATGTTTCTGCTCAGTTTTTAAATTCTCACTTTTATATTTTTTTGCCTGGTTTGTGAGGGCTTGGTCCTATGTCTACATAACGTAGTGCTCAAGCAATGATTTGTAAGAATTTCATCCTTTGTAGATGTGTGGGTTGGAAATATACTCAGGAAGTTCTCATTGTCTTCCTTGGACTTCGCTATTTCACTAGGATCTCTCAAGTCTTCCCCAAGTCTCTCCTCACATGGTTTCCTGTGAGGTATTTTATCTCAGCCATTTGTTGGCTCTCTCCATTTGTATTAGTCAGGGATCTCTAGAGAAACAGAATCAACAGTATATCTGTCTATATAGCTCTCTCTTTCTCTCTCATTTGGCTATCTATCTATCTATCTATCTATCTATCTATCTATCTATCTATCTACCTATCTATCATCTATCCTTCTACCTACAATAGTAAGAGAAGAGGCTGATTTAAGGAATCAGCTCACATGACTGTGGAGGCTGTTAGATCCACAAACTGCATGGTAGTTTGGCAGCTGGAGACCCATGGAAGAGCCAATGTTGCAGTTCAAGTATGGAGGCTGTCTGCTGGCGGAATTCCTTGTTGCTTGGGGGAGGTCAATCTTTTTGTTCTATTCAGGCTTTCATCTGATTGGATGAGGCCTACCCACAGGAGGGAGGGTATTCTGCTTTATTCAAAGTCTACTGATTTAAATGTCAATCTCATCTAAAAACACCGTCACAGAAACACCTAGAACAATGTCCACACACTTGGGCACTGTGGCCCAGCCAAGGTGACACAAAACTAACCTTCACAGCATTAAAATCCTGGCTAGTGTGCCACTTGCACCAAGTGGAACCCCAACCTTGGCCTACTGAGTGTCACCCTATTCATTTCCTAACAAGCCCCCCTTAAATAGCAACCCATGGCTTTTTACCTGTTGTCCCGAAGAGAGCCTGACTTTCTGGGGGCAAAGCCAACGGGTTGGGCAGCCAGCCCTAACTGGGGGAATCCTGCTGTTCCCCCGATCAAGCTGTGGAGTGGGTACTGGAACAGTCCAGGCAAGAAGCCACACACGCCCACTGTTCTCACTGGAGGCGTGTTCGTTTTATTCAAGAATAAATGTATCTCAATTTATGGTCTACCTTTGGTTGATTTCCAGTGGCCTGACTTGGTTCATTTTGACAAGCTTGTTCAGCATTATAGTTTTGTTTTTTTTGGTGGAGATGAGTTGCTTACATCTTTACCCATCATCTTTAGACGTACCTCCAGCTTCATGTGTTTAGAAGCTCTGTCATTAGGCACACACACATTTACAATTGTTATGTCTTCCTAATGAATGAGCTGAGCCTTTTATCATTATGAATATCCTTATTTATCTCTGGTAATACTCCTTGTCTTGAAGTCCATTCTATCTAATGCTAATGTAGGAACTCCAGTCTTATTATACTCACTGTTTTCATGGCATCTCTTTTCTCCATCCATTTACTTTCAATCTATTTATATCTTTATATTAAAATGTCTTATATACAATCTGTAAATAGGTCCGGCTTGTTCTTAAACTCATTCTGATAGTCTTTGCCTTTTAGTTAGAATGTTTCATCTACGAACATTTGTTGTAGTTAGTGTGCTTGGATTTGTGTGCCATTGAACAAGTTTGTTTTCTGTTGTGTTCTTTGATTTTTGTTTTCTCTGTCTTGAATTTCTTCTTCTGGATTATTTTCCTTTGGAATTGTGCTTTATTTGCTGAGGAGAATAGCCATTCTGACAGCTTCAGGAAATCAAGGAAAGGCCAATATTTGCATACAGAGAAGGAGAGGTTTTTGTACTCTGTTTAAGAAGGTTCAGGTGACTTGGAATTTCATGTTTTACCCAAATGTCTCCAACTGAAACCTCAGGGTCCCACTTCTCAATTAGTGACTCACCCTTAACATAAGAGACTTTGGCAGGACTGTGTGTTCATTTTGCATCATTATGTACATCTTGAGAATGTACATAATTAGGTTGAGAATCTGGACCTCAGTTCTGACTACTCTGCAGGTATAAAAATAAGAGATTTCTTTTAGGGCTGCTATAGGAGCTCTGTGGTTCTATGGCTGTAACTTGAACTAGAAATGTAAAGACCTGAGCTTTCTGAATGTACCCCAGTACAGTACATCCCACCCTATAGTTTCTTTAGTCATCATTACTGCCAAAACACCTGACTGCAGCAGCTACTTAATTTCCCCAAATCTTGCTATCTGTCAGTGCTTTGTTCCAAGCAGCCACATATGATAATATAAGCCATTTTGGTGCTCCAACATGCCATGGAGTCCATCTTCAAAAAGACCCCAATGTATTTGGGTTCAGACATGTGAGCAACCCATTTTGGATTCCTATCTGAGGATCTGTTCCCTGAGATCACTCCTACCAAGGACTGCATAGGAGGGACCAATCTGCAAAACACAAACCACTCTAACAATTTCAACATAGGGGATTTGTTACAAAGAATTAGTTACATGGGTGGTTGAAACAGGTGAAGGATTCCGAGATTAGCAAGTGCAGAAAGTGGCTACCTTTCATAGGGCTGAAGATACAGCAGTTGTTACTATAGCCCATATTCTGAAACCCTCCTATGGGAGTAATATCTATGATGGGAATTGTACAGAGATTGGATCCAAAGAAGGGCTGACTGTAGCTGCGTGGCCTGTACAGCTCCTGACTACCAAGATCCCACATCTAGATCAGTTGATGTGTGGATTGGGTCATTTGTTCCCGGACTGGGCAGTTCTCAGTGCCTGAGGCTCCTCCTGCACTAACGTATAAGCGTCTGTAATTGTCTTTTAAATAATTTGTAATTGCCTGTTTCTCTCCAGGCCTTTCCCCTCTCTTACTCTTCATCTGACTGAGTGATGACCATAGTTCTCTGAGATTAGGAAGAGTGAGAGAGGTATGAGGCTACGGGACGGTGAGAAGCCACACAATGCACTTTTGAAAAAAACTAGATAATGTAGCAGGTATCGGTGTTCAACCAAATGTTAAAATCATAAAGCCCTTCTATTCCTGTAAACAGACTTCTTCCATTGCAAGTGTGACTCGAACCATAGACGTTTTCAAAAAAATGATGGGACTATAAAAGTGCTGCTACTGGGCGCCAAGTGCTCTCAGAGCAAGTCAGTGGCCGTCTGACCCTCGGGGGCGTTTGGGACGTCTGAGGGTCTGCGTCGTCCTGACCCTTGGAGAGGTTTGGGGGTCTGGGTCCCCGGTAACACCATGCAGGGAGAGGCTGAGGCGCTTGGTGCCGGAACTCTCACGGCCTGGCGGCGGTGATCCGGGGAACGCGCGGCGAAAGCACCGGGAACTCTTAGGACAGAGCACGGGAGGCCCCGAGCGCCCGGAAGAAGCGGGGCTTTGTGGGAAGGACCCGCGGTTTCGGCGGGTTCCGTTAAAATGGCGCCCTTGTCGCCAGTCGTGCGCCCGGGGCCTTAGCCTATTGGGGACACCGGGAGCCCGCAGGGCACGGGGCGGGTGGCGGGGCGCGGCGGGGCCTCCTGAGCGCGCCAGGGTCGGGGCGGGCGGGCTAGGGCCCGCGGCTCCACGGCCCCCCGGGGGTAGTCCCGGGCGAGGATGGCGACCCCCGACCAGAAGTCGCCGAACGTCTTGCTGCAGAACCTGTGCTGCCGGATCTTGGGCAAGAGCGAAGGTAGCGGGGTTGGGCCGGGTGTCTCGAGATACCAGGCGTGTCCTGGAGGCTGCTCTCTGCGCGTGCAGCTCGGCAGCGTCCAAGGGACTGGCTGGGCCGAGGCAGGGTGGTCCCCAAGTTCCACAGGGCGGCCCCCAAGTTCTGCAGCCGGCGGTAGTGGTACCGCGAAGGGCGCGTCCTGCCAGCGGCGTGCTGCAGCCTCCGGGGCGGAGGGATGGGAGGGTCGGGGTCCCCCAGGGCGGAGGGAAGGAGGGCAGGATCTGGAGCTGAGTCACCGCACCCTCCGCTCTCCGTTTCCAAGAGTGAAGCCAGGGAGGACATCAGCTTGCAAACGCTCCCACCTTCTTCTCTAAAGTCACTATTTGGGTGGAGAGAGCGGTGAACTGGTTCCCCAGACAATGTGCTGAGGGTGACACTGCGGAGCTAGAGGCCAGGTGCTGGCGAGCCAAATCATTTCCCTTTTCTCTTAGGAAAGTGTAGCAGATTTGCATATGATGCGAAGGGGGTGTTTACGACTTTAACTTGCCATATTTTTCTGCTGTAAAGGGCTGAGGATTGGATTTGGCATAAAGCTATTCCTGGAGAGTTCACATAGCGAATACTGCTACCAAAGGCCTACCCTGTGCTGTATATAAAGCCATTCCGTGGTCGTGGTACTTTTGAAAAACGGCACTACATGTCGTTTCTTGATATTTGCTTTGGTGGGAGGGAGGGGGGAATGGGGATGCACCGTGAATGAATTTTCTGGGTAATTGAAGCAACTGGATTACTTATTTCTTGAGGACCACAATGTGGAAAAGAAATTGTGCAATTTTGTGGGAAGACTTTAAACAAAATTATATTTAAAATATTGAGACTGCATTTTGGCCTTTAGTGATTTGTGACAATTAGCGTATATAATTTATTTGATGTGATAACCTTAA
>NW_017731441.1:2720772-2724922 GCF_001890085.2 Hipposideros armiger | reverse complement strand
AAAACAATTTACAGTTGAAATTTTTCAATGAGACTGTCAGAAGCAAAGCACCTAGCTATAGTGGTGCTTCACATTTTTATAAAGTTAGTGCAACCATTATTTCCCACCTTTCCCAGCTTATCAGAGCTGTGGATTTGCTTGCAACACATACTGCCATCCAGTGACAGTAACATTTTCTCTTCATATCCCTGCCCCTCTCCTGGAGCACATTTTACTTACAGTTTTGGGTGGTCATTATTTCTGTCTTTGGAAATAATGTGCTTGATGTTATTGTGTTTTAAGTTTGTCAGAGGCAATACTCTTTTATATACTTTGTAATCCTCATTCTAGTTGTGAGGTAAAGAAGAAATAAAGGAGTTTTCATTAGATAAGTGTTCCAGCATAAATGCTTAGCCCTGACTGCAGTACACTGTGTATTGAAGTAAGATGATTGCCCTAATCTGTAACACCTCTAAGTGCATTATGAGCCACAGTGCAGACAGATAAGGGAGTGTTGTCTTGGTGATTCATGGACTACAAGTGACATTGTTGGTTTCATGATTTTCCAAAATGGTGAAGAACTCTTGATGAAGCTTTAAATATAAAATAAGATCTTCCCTTGATTATAGGCTTGGGAAAATCAGTATATATTAAATATGCATTAAAACTTATATTAAATGTATATTAAAATGTTTACTAAATGTCTATTAACATGTATATTGAAATTTCAGTTTTAGGCTTCATGTGAAAGTTGTACTTAATGGTTTTTTTATTGTTATTTTCAAAGGAATTATATTTTTAAATGGTTGGTTTAATTTTCTAATACAGTAAATATTGATAGATGTAACCCACATAAATAAATAAAAACTTTTAGGGGTCCTCAATCTTAAAAATATAAAGGGGTCCTGAGACCAAAAAGTTTGAAAACCATAAATCTACAGCAGTGTTTTTTCTTTTGTTTTGTTTTAGAGCATTGCTTTTCAAATAGAGCTGTACATCAGGGTCACCTGTGATTATATAAGAAACTGAACATTGTTTGCTTGGAAGGGGAACTGGTAACTAGACGCATGGCTTGAGGGAGGAAGTTTTTTGTTTGTTTGTTTGTTTGTTTTTACTGTATCTAATGTTAAGCCTTTTCAGTTTGAATTCTCTAAATGTAATATTTACTCAAAATTAATACAGGCCCAATCTCCAGAGAGTCTGGTCCTGTAGTTCTCTGTTGGAGCTTGGCGTCTGAAACATTAAATACACAGTCAGTCATTGTGACCTGTATCTGGAGTGTAGAATTGCTGGTTTAGGTGCTGGACAGAGCGCTTGTGATTTAGCTGGCCCGACCTCTTGTCCTGTTAGAAAAACAGCATTGTTACAGACAAGCCAGTATATAGAGGAGATGCCAGAAGGCAGAAACTTAACATCTTAAGCAATTCAACTTATCCCATCGCTTTCTGAATCCCTAGAAAGCACACAACTGTAGAGTTTTTGTATTCACATCTTTTAGTTCAGTTGTCTTTTACCTGCATGTGTATATAACCCTTTTGGAATACAAATGGCAACTATCATTTAAAAATTTGGGTCCATATCCAAGTTTTCTTTGGAGCCTTCACGTTTGGAATTGAGATCCTTCAGTTCCACTGTGTTTCTTTCCCTGGTTTTGCACAACCTTGTAGTCCCTCTTCTCTGCAGCCAAGGATCCTTTCTAGAAAAGTCTAATTAGATCTGTCCAAGGGACGTAATTTGTTCCCTATCTGTAATCTACAGGATAAAGACCAAATTATCTTGCTTAAAGTTAATAACAATGGGTGCTTTATTGAGTTGTGATTTTAGTGGCTGTGGTAGACATAGCATGCATTTAAATGATATTTTCAGTTTAATAATAAAAATAGCTAACATGTATTGAGTACTATATGGCAGACACTATGCTTACACAGCAAGATAGTATTTAATTCTCAAATGACTCTGGGAGGTTGGAATAATTCTTAACCTCATTTTATAGATGAGGAAACTGAGAATTGGGGAAATTAAGTAGTTTGCTCCCTGTCACCGGCTAGTGAATTGCAGGGCCAAGATGGCCAGGTGTCTGATTCCAGAGCCTTCTATCTTGAATTCATTCATTCCTCCTCTTCTGTCTAGAATCTGATGGCTTATTTCTCTGTGCTGAGTGGAGGCTATTAAGTCATAATCCTGTCTGTGCGATGGCCTCTTACCTCTGCCCTCACTTGGTTGTTTTTAGAGTGTTTATATCAGCAGCACAACGCCTGCTCTCTGATATTTGTCAGACAGTGTATCCTTGAATTCATTGGTGTCCGGTTCTCAAATATTTTCAGAGATTTGGCAGAGGAGTGTTACCTCCCCATCCATTCTCCTGATAACAGCCTACCCACCCCTCACACATGCCTAGTACAGATTGGAGGTGAGAGTATAATACATTCCTTTGGTACTTTGTGGTAAAAAATTTGAATACTCTAATCTTGGATTAAGCCAGACTATAGCGAGCTATACAGTCTGGACCTCCTCATCTGGGACTTGATAGAATGATTTTGGCTTAATGATTTGGATTTTAGAATCCAATGGTATTGGCCTCCTTTGAGGAGCCATATGCAAAGTAGCCCTGTGAATCTCATTATTGTATCTTTTCACCTGTTTCTTTAGCTTTTCACGTGGCAGGCTCCTACGTATCTCAGAGGCTACTTCGTTAGAGAGGCCTTCCTTAACCAACCTATTTCATGAAATATTCCCTGTTATTTGCCCTCATGGGCCTGCTTATTTTCTTAGTAGCTCTTATCAAAATCTAATTACCTAGTATAGTTATTTGCTTCATTTTTTGTATTCTCACTAAGGCTGCCTTGTTAACCACTGTTTCTTTTTTCTATCCCATTCTTAGGCCTATGGTGTTTGGCATATAGTAGGTGCTTAGGAATTATTCATTGAGTTTAGTTATACTTAAACTGAACAATATTTTGGGAGTATTAAAATAGAAATTTATAGGTGATGTTGTTTGATATTTCACATTTTAATTTTTTATGATACGTTCACTAAACAATAGTTGCCACTGCTAATTTCTTTAATAGTCCAGATTCTGTGCACTTAACCTTTGAAACATAGGGTAGGAAGATTTGGTTTAAGAAATAGGTGGGGGCCAGCTGAGTGGCGCGTTGGTTAAGAACTGGCTTGGGATGCCAGAGGGCCCCGGTTCGGATCCCACATATGAGGGCCAGTGACACTNCCTCCCCTCCCCTCCCCTCCCGGCACTATGCTAGGTGCTGGTGATGGAGAGATACACAGACTCATCATTCCTCTAATCTTACATTCTAGTGGAGGAGACATGATAAAGTAGGTGAATGTATAATGTTAGTGATAAGTGCTGTGATAAAAAATTAAGTAAGCTAAAGGGATATTGAGGGGAGAGGTGAAGGAAAGCCTCTGAGAAGATATTTAAACAGACCCTAATGGAGTGAGGGAAAGCCCTGTGAACATCTGGAGAGGGTTCCAGGTAGAGGGTTGCAGTGGCCTTAAGGTGGACATGAACGTGGTATGCTGTCATCTGTTTGTACCTGGCTCTTCTGTATGTGTATCTGTAGCCCTCTGAGTTACCTTTCTGATTTGATTTTCTTAACCATGCAAGAAATCAGAGGACTAAGATTTTTAAATTGTTTTTATTATTCAAAAAAGCTTCAGTTTTTAATTTAGCTTTCTGACTGTGCTTGTGCCTTCAGCGCTTTCATGCTTTTCTGATCCTTGATAAGGAAAGCACGCTTGACCGTGTCACAGACACATTTAGCACACATGGATGGATCCACCATAGGCCCTGCTGACATGCTTTTTTTTGGTTTAGACAACCCCATTAAACCTTTAGGTCCAACAGCACGAACTCTGTGAGGTCGGCCTCCACATGCAGATTTTGGTGCTTTCGTAACCGTCTTGGTATAAAGGTAAACAATTCTGTTACCAGGAGTTTGGGACAGCCTAGTCAAGAGGCTGTATTGTAGGACAGCCTCCAACAGTATGTCAGACTCTGGACCATCCTGAGTGCTTGTAGACACTGTCCCTCCAAGAGCATGACACACTTACATTCAGATCAGGATTTTCATTATACCAGTGGGTTCTCAATTTTCTTCCAGGGATAAACCACACATTCATTCCCATTGTCATACTTGGACTTTGAAGGCCATTC
>NW_017731441.1:2693392-2717137 GCF_001890085.2 Hipposideros armiger | reverse complement strand
TAGCCGGCAGCCAGCGTGAGCGGCCAGCAGCCACCATAAGTGGTCGTCCAGAGGCTGGCGACTGATCTGCCTCTCCAGGGAAGAGCGCAGTGATGGTGCCAACTTGGGCCAGTGAAGCAACGTCCTCCACAACTAGACTGAAGAACAAAAGGACAGCACCTTGTTTGTTCCCCTTCCCCCAATTCCCCAAAAAAATCTTTTAAAAAAAGAAAGAAATAGGTGGCTTTTTCTATTTATTTATTTATTTCCTATTTTAGGTTAGGGACAGGGTTAGGGTTAGGGTTATAGATAGTGTTATGCTTAGGGTTAGGGAAAGGGTTAGGGTTAGGGACATGGTTAAGGTTAAGTAAAGGGTTAGGGTTAGGGACAGGGTTGGGGTTAGCGATAGTGTTAGGGTTCTCAATTTTTTTTATAATCAGCAAGAAAGATTGGAAATTTGGTTGGCAAGCAGATAAGGAAATTGAAGTGTGCCTGAAGAGGTAGAAGTGAAATAATATACATACCAAAGGTGTAGAAAAAAGGGAGACAAAGGAAGAGGAAAGTATTTCTGGTACTGAGGAGTTTTGAATTTTTGGTAAAAGAAAATTCAATAGTTTATAAACTTTTCGAGTAGAGATTTTTGTCTGATGTATTTGACTATGTTGTTAATAAACTATTTTTTGTAGAACCCAGGATCTTGGTAATCTAAAAATAATTTTTAACAAGGATAAATGAGTTATATTCATCGGCACTTTTAACAATTATAAAATTTGTATATACTCAGAGTAAAAAATTTTAGAAATGCAGAAAAATATAAGGAAGAAAATAAAAACAACCCTCCCTCCCTCACCCCTATGACTTCACAACAACACTTTAGGTTATTTCTTTTTGCCCTTTTCCCATGTGTATGCATTCCCCTTTATTGAACACATCCTGTTGATGTTGTTCACCATCTCAGCTGTAGAGGGCGCAGTGTCACTGGCCCTCATGTGGAATCCGAACTGAGGCCCTGCTGCTCAGAGCTGTCGTCCCAAGCCAGCTCCTAATCAACGCGCTACTTGGCCAGCCTATCCCTATACTCTTGAATTATCGACCAGATAAAGAAATTTTGGTTTGAAGTTATTTTCTCTCTGTCTACTTGGAAGTTTTTACTTCATTACTGAGAAGTCTGATGTTAATCTGATTCTTAAGTCTTTGAAGTTCTATCTGGCAGCTGTTGTTAGGATTCTCTATCTTTTGTGTTATGAAATTTTGCTATATGTAAATTTTGTTACAAATTTTGCTATTAGGTTCTGAAATTTTATCTAACTGGGATTTAAAAGTTTATCTGGATTAACACTTGGTGATCCATCAATATGAGGACTATCTAATTATGGAAAAATTTTGCTGTGAATTCTTCCTCATGAATTCTGTTGTCTTTTGTTCTGCTTGATTTCCCAGTTTGCATTTAATTTACCCTTAAGTAGCTCCATTTGGCTATCAGCCTATTTTTAAAATTTTTATTAGTTTTAAAAAAATTTTCACAATTATTTCCTTGTCCCTGTATTGTGCCTTTTTTAGAATATCATGTAAATGGAATTATACTGTATATAATCTTTTGAGACTGGCTTCTTAGCCTATTTGAGATTCATTCATGGTGTTGTATGTATCGGTTCATTCCTTTTCATTGCAGAGTGGTGTTCCACTGTGTGAATGGACCATAGAGTTTATCTATTTTCCCATTGATGGACTTTTGGGTTGTTTCCAGTTTTTGGCAACTATGGATAACACTGCTATAAACGTACATGTACAGATTTGTATGTGACCGTGAGTTTTTATTTCTCTAGACTAAGTACCTACAAGTGGGATTGTTAGGTCATGTAGTAAGTATACATTTAACTTTTAGAGAAACTGCCAAACTGTTCTAGAGTGGTGGTACCAGTTTCATTTCTCAGTATTGAGAGAGTTCCAGGGGCTCTGCATGCATCCTCACCAGCACACCCTGATGGTAGTATTTTTTATTTCAGCCATTCTAATAGGTGAGTGATGGTATCTCATTGTGGTTTTAATTTGCATTTCCTCAAAAACTAATGATGTCGAGCATCCTTTCATGTGTTTTTTGCCTTCTTGGTGAGTTGTCTGTTCAAAACTTCTACTTACATTTTTATTGGGATTTTTTTCCCCTTATTGAGTTTTGAGTTTTTTAAAGATATATCTGGATTCAAGTCCTTTGTTGGATGTGTTTTGCAAATATTTTCATCTCTTAACAGTGTCCTTTGAGAGCAAAAGATTTAAATCTTGGATGAAATCTACTTTTCAAACATTTTTTAATGGATCATGATTTTGGTATCTTCTGTAAGAACTCTTTGTCTAAGCCAAAGTCACAAATTTCTTCTTTTTTTCCCCCCCTAAGAGTGTTGTAGGTTTATGTTTTACACTTATCATCTATTTGAGTTAATTTTGTATATGGTGTGTGGTATAGGCTGAGATTCTTTTTTGAGTTTACCAAAAAAACCATTTTTTTCACATTTAAGTTGCCTTTTTTTACCTTTAAGAGTAAAGGTTTTTTCTTTTGGTTTGTTTTTTGATAATTTTTTTTTAACTGTGTTGGGGAACAGTGTGTTTTTCCCAGGACCCATCAGCTCCAAGTCAAGTTGTTGTCTTTCGGTCTTAGTTGTGGAGGGTGCTGCTCAGCTCCAAGTCCAGTCACTGCTTTCAGTCTAATTGCGGGGAGTGTGTGTGTGGGGGGGCACAGCCCACCATTCCATATGGGAATTGAACCGGCAAACCCTGTTGCTCAGAGCTTGCGCTCTAACCAACTAAGCCACCTGGCTGGCCAAGAGTAAAGGTTTTAAATCAGCTTTAGAAAAATATTAATACCTTGGCCCCACTCAGATCAATAAAGTGATGATTTATAAAAGATGGTTTTTGGAATCAGTATATTTTTTTAAAATAAACTTTTAATTTTGGAATGATTTTAGATTTACAGAAAATAATAATACAGAATTCCCATATATCCCATAACCTTTCCCCTATTATTAGCATCTTACATTAGTATGGTATAATTGTTATAATGAGTGAGTCAATAATAATACATTAATATTAACTAAACTTCATACTTTATTCAGATTTCCTGAGTTCCTTTACTATTCTAGGGTTCCATCCAGGGTACTATATTACCTTTAGCTATCATGGTAGCGTGTCTCCTTGGATTCCGGTGGCTCTGACAATTTCTTTGACTTTAACAATTGTTTATTTACTTTTGATGACCTTGACAGTTTTGAGGATTAAAAGTCAGGTATTTTGTATAATGTTTCAATTGTGATTTGCTGATTCTTTTTCATGATTAGACTGGGGTATGTGTATTTGGGAGGAAGACCCCAGAGGTAAAGTGCCCTTCTCATCACATTGTATTCAGGGTGCACACTATCTGGGTGGCTTATCACCATGCATCTTGACCTTAATCCTCTGGCCACAGTGGTATTTGTCAGGTTGCTCTACTGCACAGCACTCTTCCCCGCTTTCTATGCTCTACTCTTGGGAAGGAAGCCACTGCCAGCCCACACTTCAGGAGTGGGTGTGACATTTTATCCACCTCCATGGGGGAGGGGGATCTACAATACATAAGATTTTTAGCCTTTATTTAAAAAAAAAAATTTCTGTGGGATTAGTGGTAATGTCCCCTCTTTCATTCCTAGATTTGTATTTTTTCTTGTTTTTCTTGTTCTTGTTCTTGATAAACAAATTTATGTTTATAAATTCTTTTTTTAAAGAACCAGCTTTTGGTATCAACTATTGTTTTTTGTTTTTCCTGTTTTTGTTTTAAATTTCATGGATTTCTGCTCTTATTTTTAATATTTCTTGATGCTTTGAATTTATTTTTCTTTCTGTAGATTTTATTGCATAAGTTGAGATTATTGATTTGATACCCACCTTCCTTTTTAATAAAAGCATTTTATACTGTAACGTTTCCTTTAAACACTGCTTTAGCTGTATCCCACACATTTTTTTTTTTTTTTTTTTTTTTTAGCTGAGCCATCCTGCTACCTGTTGGCAGCTCAGCGGCTGCTCAGCTTGGGCTGGACTCGAACCGCAGTTGCTCAGAGCTCAAACTCTTGAGCGAGCTCTTAACCAACTGAGCCACTCGGCCGGCCCTCCCACACATTTTAATGTGTTGTATTTTCATTTTCATTCAGTTCAAGATATTTCCAATTTCCTTTGATACTTCCTCTCGCCAGTGTGTCATGTAGTAGTGTGTTGACTGACTTCCTAATATTTGAGGCTGTTTCAGATATTGTTTTGTTACTGATTTTTAGTTTAATTCTATTATTGATAGAGAACATACTTTGAATCATTTCAGTTATTTTATATTTAATAAGGCTTATTTCCTGACCTTCCCTCAAAAGCAGTCTGTCTTGATGAGTGTTCCATGTGCATTTGAAAAGAATAGGTATTCTTTTGTTGACAGATGAAATGTTCTGTAAGTCTCTCTTAGGTTTAGTTGGGTGGTGGTGGTGGTGAAGTCTATATCCTGGCCCACTGTATCTTTGATTATTTTTCTGATTATTGAGAAAGGCACTTCTCGCAATGGAGCCTGCGAGCTGCCTGGGGTCTTAGTTTAGTTATTGGTTTTTGCCGGGTGTAGGATGGGCAGCACAACTGCATGCGGTTGTGCTTTAATGCAAAGCAGGAGGGGTGCTGCATTTGGCTAGCATTTCCTGGTGTCGGAATTCTGACTTCCAGTGTCTGGGAGGGAGGGCTGGATCCTTAAGTTCAGTCCTCTACTTTTACTTCATCTTCTTGGCCGTCCTGGTGTTCCATCCAGATCCTCTTTGCTTTGCTTGGGTGGGGCAGTCAGTAGTTGTTTGGTTGTATGAGATGGGTTAGAGAACCCCGGAGTCTGTTTCCCATCCAAATTTCCAGCCAGTCCTTGTCCTTCTGCCCTACTTCATCCACCTTTTCCGGGGTACCAAGTTCCCTCGTTCTCTGGAGCCTCCCTGGGCTTCTACAGCAAGAATGGTTTCTTCTTGGCCTTTGTCCCCCAACCCTGTTACCCCAGATGGGTGGAGCTTCAGGTTTCACTGTCCTCTTGAATCAGTTCCCAGCAATCCATTTGTTTTCCAGCTTCTCACATTTTGTTGCCTTCTCTTTGGCGTTGTTTCTGCCCTGTTTTCTTTGCCCTTGTAGATGTATGTTTTTTTCTCTTTTTTAAACCTTTAATTCTCAATTCAGTGGGTTTTATGAAGGGAGTGGAGGCAGAAATCTGGTTTAAGCCATCATTACCTGGAAGTGAAAACATAGTTTATAAGTTAATTGCCCATTTTGATTGCTCCCTGCCCACTTCTAGTTTTTTCTATTTGCTGACCTGAACCTTGGAGATTCTCAGGGGATCTCTTTAAGCAGGCTTACTTCTCATGCGTCATGTTTTGGGCTATGACTTTTCCTGTTGCTCTTCTTATGATTAGCAGTGGAATTTGTTTTTTTATCTCTTAGGGTTTTTCAGATATTCTGGCCTGATGCTGTATCCCTTTCTTATTTTATAAAACCATTATTTTATTCATTTTGTTTTGATTTCTTAATAGCTTATCCGTTCTCTCAGTTAAAACCTTGGGAGGGTGGAAGGTAGGTACATGGGCGCAGACCACTGTTTTTAACTGGAAGCTTCAGGTGATCAAAAGTTAACCTGATTGGCAGTAATTTGCATCCTTTTATTTACCTTTCAGCTGATGTAGCCCAACAGTTCCAGTATGCTGTGCGAGTTATTGGCAGCAACTTTGCCCCAACTGTTGAAAGAGATGAATTTCTAGTAGCTGAAAAAATCAAGAAAGAACGTACGTATTTTTCCTAAAAGTTGTCATTTTTGGCTTCTTAAATTTGTTAAAACTTAAAAAATATATATGCATACACATATATGCATATATATACTCATACGCACATACATACACACATATATATAAAGTATATATATATATGTATATATATACTATATATATATATATGTATTCCCAAGCACATTTTAATTGTAGGTAATGTTACATATATATGAAAATATATGTTAAAAATAAGGACAAATCAGTTCTGTCTTTTGTTAGAACATAGTGCGAGAGGATGGTTTTAAGTACTGTTATAAAAACAATTTGGTTTAAGAACGTGAGGAAGATAAAAGGGCTTAATATAACTTCCTGCTTATCTTGTAATTTGCAGTATTTAATATTATGCACCTTTTGACCAGATAACATAGAACACTTATTATCTTGGCAGTAAACAACTCTAAGTGAGTCAAGTATTGCTTATTAATTGTCAATATCCAAACTTACAGTACTTTTGAACTTATTATGTGAACATTTTAATGTTCAAGATGATACTGAAAGTTTTCTTGAGCATGGTTACCTTAGAGAAGAGAGCTTTCCATTTATTAGCTCTGGTTACTAATGTATTCTGTGTAAAGTGGGGTTCTGCCACCCCTCTGTACCCCAAAAGTGTCTAAGGGAAGCTTTGAGCATTGGGGCCCACGTGTGAGAATTGCTCTGTCTCAGCTGGAGAGTTGTTTTTCTCCAGTGGCCAGTTCCCCGCTCCTCAGTTTTCTGGGCTGTATGAGCCCGGCTCCAGCCTCCTGAAAAGCAGCCTTGCCATGAAGGTCAGGGATCTTTCTGCTGGGGTCTAACTGTTAAACTGCCCAAATGAAATGGGCTTTGGCCTTATTTCTATTTTGGCCAACTGGTAAATGACACCTTCTAGGAGATCTGTTCTTCTTTGCACAGTTTCCTACCCCCAGTTATTGCATTATTAACTGTATTTGGCCATTGGTCTGGGATGTCCTATATCAGAGCTGTAATTGAGCTGGACGGTGAGGTAGCTAGTGGTAGAGTTGAGACTGTGGCATGAAAGCAACTGGATCTGGCCATGGCCACGCCTGCATGCTTAGAGCTTGATGAGCAATGCAAGTTTGAAATGATGCATCTGCTGATATGAGCCAGACCTTGGTGTTCTTTGTGTGTGTGTATCTTATTTAAGGTAGGGGGGCAAAAATGCAGTATTTATCCTGTAAGAGCTTATTTTCCTTTCTTGTCTATAACACTGTACACAACACTACACTCTCTTCTCGAACCCTGATGATTATTACATTTTAGATTATTTTTATATTTTAGACTTTAGGTTACTTTATATTTTAGATTATTAGTGAGAACCCCAGCTACTAGGTACTATATTAACAGACCATTCCCTTTACAAATTTATATTTCAAGGCCTCCTGGTGAGTATATTACACATACATGTAGTAGCTAAAAGCAAAGTTTGTCTAAATTTAGAGTTAAAGAACTGGCAGCTACTTTGTTGCAGTGAATATTGCAAGGAAGTCTTGGAATTTCTTTTTTAAAGAGGAAAACTGTAACGATGTACAGTCTTTTTTCTATGTATCTTCTGTGGTTTTGAAATAAGACTTGCTGTATATTGACGCAGTTTGCCTCTTCCCACCAGGTATTCCCAGCTTCTCTTGGGTACCCCTGCCTGCACTTCTCCCAGAGTTCCCAGCTCTGATGTGGCCCAGATATAGTTGGTAGACAGTTAAAATGATAGTCTTCTCATGTAATGGTCACCATTGATCTATCATTTTTCAATAGTTCTTAGACATAGTTTTTGTAGTGTAACATTTTTGAAATTTTATTACAGTTTTTGGTAGATTAGATTAGTTGAGTTATAGTTCTGCCCTCTGGACTAATACAAAAAAGTTAATTTTCCATTTTATATGGCTGACTTCAGGTATAAAATGCTAGTGTTTTATATTGAAACAAATTGCAAAACTTGTGTGATAAAATTTAACACATTAGTTTCTTAATTTTTCACATCGGTGATTGGGGTACATTGTATCTCAGGATTTGTTTTGCTTTGTTTAGCAATGTTAGATGAAACTTTTTTTGGTAAAAATTCCATGTTCATTTTTATTTGTATTATTTACTATTGTTTTATTGCCCTACGACTAACTTTATATTTATGAATTAGAGTCAGTCTCATTCTATAGAAAAAAATGTCACTTAATTTCATGGTTGTGTTTATTTGGAGTATTTTTATATAAGCTTTAAAAGATAGTAAAGTATATTACATTTTAATTGCATTGGATTTATTGGATCCATTTTGTAATGGTACATTTTAAAGATAGCTTTACCTTTCGGCGTAGGAAGACTCGGAAGTGCAGATGTGAATCGGATAATGTAACTTCTGGTATGTGGTTCATACAATTAGTACATGATAACCAACACCATTTCCTAGCTGATGCATGTGAAAAAGTGTTGGCCGTCAAGTCAGTCATGTCTTTCTACAAACAAATTTGAACATTTAAAGCTAAGTGAGGTTGGTTGATGAAATTTTAAGAAAGCAGTCCTACTAAATTGGGATAAATAAATACAAAGATTCCTTGGAGACTACTGAAGCTGTGAGCTAGCTTTTAAAAATGGTGTAACAGGGTTTGTTTGAAGGGCACCTGTACACAGATGGTGTGTGCAGGGTTGTAGGTGTGGACAAGCGGGGTCTTCTTCCTCCCTCAGGGGTCCCAAATCCTGTGTGTAGTCTCCTCCTCCATAGAACAGAGCAAAGCATGGACTTCTCATTTGTTACCAGGGCAATCAATCATCTGAAGACATTTGCTAATAGAATGAATTAGTGGGTGAAAATTAGCTAATAAGCTGTTTTGATTTTTATTTTCAAACAGTAATTGACTTATTAATTTTGCTGTATATGTTAACAGAAGTGCTTAGAATGTGTTTTTTTTAAGTCAAACTATTATGAATGGTATAGTTTTTGTTACTGCCCTTTGAATTGAGGACTCCAAACACATTTTCACTTCCCATCCCACACTCCAGGTAGCCATTATTAACTAGCTAAACTGATGGTAGAGTGCTTCACTGGACTCTTTAGTATTTGTAGATAGAATCTAAATGATCCCATCATTTCTATTACTTCAGTTAATTTTCACATAAACTATTTGATTCCAGCTGAAAAGTGTCCATATTTCACAAATGTCAGAGAGATTACATGAATTGACCAAATTCATGAAGTTGAAATGTCACTCATTATCTAGTTCTTTTGATTCTTAAGCTCAGGGTTCTTATCAGACTTCAGAGTTGTCTGTCTGTTACTGTAGGTGAAATAGTATCAATGAATTTTGGTGATTGTGATTAACACACTTATTTTCTTTTCTAACTTTATACAGTTATTCGACAAAGAAGAGAAGCAGATGCTGCACTGTTTTCAGAACTCCACAGAAAACTTCATTCACAGGTGTCACACAAGCATTCTGAAAGCCATTCCAGAGGCTATTAGAGTGATCTGCAACCATATGAACATTTTTTTGTGGTTTCATTAAACTTTTCTATATATTGAGTAATGTTTTTAATTGTAGACAGTGTTTTCCTTTTAAAAGATTTTTCAATGTTAGAAGTAGGTTTTGCTGGATTTAATGCTCAGTTGTTTATAAACCTGTATGAAGCAACATTGGGAAAGTAATCAGACTTATGTACACAATAAGTATATATTACAGAAGCTTTAATTCCATTACTGGGAAGAAGCACATTGGTATAACAGCAAAAGCTAATGTTTTGCTACTCTTTATTGTTCATCAGGTCCTAATTTATACTGTTATAGTGAATAACTTAAAATTGATTTTGAACATTTTGTGATAGGATGTTGATACTTGCACGCAGTGGTTTTTCGAACCTGTGATTTTTATAAAAGACTCAGCGTATACATCAATAAATTAATCGAGTCATAGGTGATATTTTTGTGATTCTGACTATAAGGGAACTTAGTTCATCTAGTTGTCTCCCACCTTTTATAGAGAAGAAGGTGAAATCCAGAGAAGTTTAATACTTTACTCAACATTTATTAGGTTAATCTTGCAACAATAAAAATCACTTGAGTTTTGCCTAATGCTGCTAGTAAATAAACTCATCATTTTTTCATGTCTTCTTTATTCGTAAAAATAAACTTAAATTTATTTGCTGCCCGTTTTGACTCCTTAATTCAACTTGATTACTTGGAGTCACTGTTTTAAGTATGCTTTTCCATCTTTGATAATATGTACCTTGCTGGTAGCGGTGCCCACCTGCTTCACCACCTCTTGTTTCTGTGTCCCTCTGCACAGTTACACACACACCTCCCGGTCCCTCTATCAAACATTCTTCAGCAGACCGATCCTGGCTATTTAATACCTGTTCTTCTATGTGAAAAAAAAAATGTTGCCACCACTTTTAAATATGCCATTTGCTGATTCTTTTGTGCAGTTTTGTTTATTTTTGTTTTTACTGTCCACCTCGTATACATCCTTGTTTTTCGGAAACACTTGAGGATCTAACCCAGGACTCTTGCTGCACAGATAGAATGGCTGCTGTCGTCCTGATGCCTGCTGGGCATTTTTATGCAAACACCTCTTAGGAAACTGTCACAGGGGCTTGGAAACTGAAAAGAGCATACATTTTAAATTTCATACCTCTAGCCATCCATTCACATCCACCCACATACAACCTGCTTTTCCTTCTATGTTCTCCCTTTTGGTGAATGGTAGCACCATTCATCTATTGCCAAAGACTAGAAACTTGGATGTCATCTTGACTCCACCACTCCCCAAATTCGGTCTTGCCCCCAGTCCTATTGATTGTTCCTCTTATGTATGCCTCTCATCTGTCCCTTTGGAGTCAGACCTTGGTTTGAATCCTGGTCTATAGCTTTGGGATTAAGTTATTTAGGCTTCACCTCTTCTTATTGATGGAATGAAGAGAAAGCTTGTGTCTCTGTGGTTGTGATGATTGCAGGAGGTGATGTATGTAAGGCCTTGGCCCAGCAGGCCCCCTTTAAATGGCAGCTGCTGCTGTTGACTGACTGCCCTCTAATGCTTAAAGGAACAGGACTGGCAGAAAGCAGCTCTTTGGAGACAGACAGACAAGGTTTAGATCCTTCCTCCTGTGCCCCAAAGGAGCCACTGAGCCTCAGAGGCCCAGCTAATGGGGGGTCGTCAGGGTTGCTGTAGTAGGTGTTCAGGCACTGCATCGCAGCTCAGTCCTTGGTCATTTCCCCTCCAGACGACTGCAGTTTCCCAAGGAGGCCCTCTGTTGCGTTTTGTCTCTCTCGTAGTCCATCTTCGGTGGGACTGTCAGGGGGTCTAGTCACTCCCCTGCATGGAATCCTTCAAAGGCTGCCTGTTGTCTTCAGCTTAAAATCCAAATTTCTTGGTATAGCATACAAGGCCCTCATTGATCTGATTCTTTATTCCATTTTTAGTTTTCATTCCCTTGCGTATCTTCAGCCACATTTGTCTATTTTCAGTTCCTGGTAGAGGCCATGCCTGTCCCCCTTCTCTGCCTTTGTATCACCCATCTTTCTAAGAAACTTAATGTCTCCTTTGGGAGTCCTTTCCTGGGCCTGGAACACTTGAGTGATTCTCCTGTGCCTGAAATGTAATTTATCATAGCAAAGTGTTTTGCCCATTTGCCTACTTAACACTGGACTGAGGACTCTTTCAGGGCTGGGTTGACCCAGCTGGGGAGTTTGTTATTTCTGCAAAATTCTGTGAAAATCAATTTTTTAAGTTAGACCATAATTTAAATACCTAGAATGAGCTTATTCTATAAAGAAACTTTCAAGGAATATTTTATATAATGAAGAACTTACATAATGTAAGTAACCATCCCATAATTTGTTTTGTAAATAAAGGTATTTATATATTCTAGCCTGTACACCCAAAAGGTAAGGCTGTATGAATAGAGTAGAATGCTCTGTAAATTCAGGGTGAAACGTATTGAGGGCGGGCTGCTGTTAATGGTTGTGAATCAGGGCAGAGTGATAGGTAATTGGAAATTAATGAAATCTGTAGGATAACATTATGTAGACACCTAGGGGTTAGTTATCCTGGCAACTAAGAGCTTCAGAACTTTGAGTTTAGGTATGCATGATGCCAAGACGTACATCTTACACTTTAGAATTCTTTTTTTTAAATATAATATATTTTGTTGCCTAAATGGGACATTGATAAAGGGAGGGGGAAACCATCACATATTTTATGATGGCGTTTTTCTTATAATCACTATGCTTAGGAAGTTGGTTATTATAAGAATTATTTCATGGGGAAAATATTATTCAAGAATAGGGTTATTAAAAAAAAATCTTATTAGGGACTTTGGAGTTAGCTTTCAGGGGACTAAAGGCTCCAAGGGTATTAGCCTCTTGAGAACATTATCTCTAGCCTTTTGATGGATAGTGCTATTTGCAATGCCTGAAAAATGAACAAATTTAGAGTTGATGTTACCACGTGAATTTTAAAAGGCAATTCTGTTTTGGAAATAATAATTTAGGAGAGAGGAGGATAAAACTAGAGAGTAGTACTAAGTTGCTCTGTTAATGCTTTTTTTTTTCTAAACAGGGAGTTTTGAAAAATAAATGGTCAATTCTCTACCTCTTGCTAAGCCTTAGTGAGGATCCACGCAAGCAGCCAAACAAGGTGAGAGGCTGTGTTCTAGCAGCTCAGTGCCTTTTTAAAGGACACTTTGCACCTTTAGTTGGGACAGTTATGCCAAGTTTTGTTTCCTTTTTTTCAGGGCAGTTTTAGTCATTGTGCTGTTTCCTTAAGATATTTTTCAGAATTGTTATTCAAATATAACCGTGTTCAGTTAAATAGAGCATAAACTATCAGTTTTCAAAATTTTTACTGTGTGAAAATAGTAATATCAACTCAACTGTGTAATTCTTTATGAGTCAGAAGACTTTTTAGGATTTTCTTGTGTTTTTAGATATTATGAACATTGATTATTGTTATACCAGTGGAAACTTGTCATGTGTTCAGTTTTTGACCCACGTAGTGTTTGAAAAGCAAATTGGCTGCTCCATGTACCAGAGAGTCTGTTAGAATATACTACTCTACTGCAGAAATTTCAGAGCTGAAAACATTGAAGAATGTGGTGAAAGAGTCCTATTTATGTCTAAAGCCTTATTCCGAGTAATGAATATTCTTTCATCATATAAGAATGCCAAACTTTTAAATATATTTGAGTAATTATTTGAGTTGTAGTTTGCAAAGATTTTGAATAGTGTTTGTTATCAGACCATGCGCGAGTTTTAGAGTTCAGAAAACTTTCTAAAACTTTATCCAGTTCTGACATATTTTAAAAGTATAACAACTGATTTATTTTTTAATAAGTGCAAAATCTAATTACAGAAATAGAACTAAAATCTGAATATAAATTATCTTTGTTGATCTGGGAAGAGTGTTCTGTCATTTTATATCTATATTCTTAATTCATTTTAATTGATTTTCAGGTTTGTAGCTACGCCGCTTTATTTGCTCAAGCATTACCAAGAGATGCTCACTCGACTCCCTATTACTACGCCAGGCCTCAGACTCTCCCGTTGAACTACCAGGACCGCAGCACCCAGTCAGCACAGAGCTCGGGCAGCATGGGCAGCAGTGGCATCAGCAGTATAAGCATGTATGCTCTCAATGGCCCGACCCCCACACCACAGTCTCTCCTTCCGGGGTAAATCAAGCTGACTTTCATGCCTAGATTCCTGAGAGAGCAGAAACAGGGAAATTCCCAGGCTTTTAATTAGGCATCCTAAGTTCACTGAAACTACCTTTAGAGGCCTGTTATGTACCAGGAATGTTCTAGGCAGTGTGTCTGATATGCTTTCTCTTTGGATTTTACGCTTCCTAAAAACCCCATTTCAGATAGGAGTTCTTTCCACTTCTAATCTTAGTTGATGGTAGATTATTGGCCAACTCTCGACCTATTAATGCAAATGCAAATGATTCAGAAGGCAGATGTGCTGGGCCTTTCACTTTGAGGTTCTGATTGACATTTCTTTTGCTGTAGTCTCACATTTATCTCAGTGAATACTGTCTCCTTCATTGATGTATGTTGTTCTCTTCATTGAATTACTTTAAAATAAAATAAACCTGTCATCCTCAAGTGCTGAGATCTTTAAGAATGATGACATCTTACAGTGCAAGTGAATTAAGATGTGGAACTACACTAACACACAAGTAGTATGTTATATACTTTGCAATTCAACCTGCTCTCAAATCTAATTACATTTTGAGGAATTACAGAATTTATGATTGAGAATAAACAGGTGCCAGTATATTAATGGACTTAGAACGTTGTTTTTCTTTGTTTATTTATGTACACATTTCTATGCATAGTTCATTCCTAGAAATTATGGGAAAGCAAACTATCACCAAGTAGATATTTTTCCAGAAGAACAGTGACTAAGGACTCACCATCAAATGATATTTTCCACACGATCATAATATAATTATAAATCATTGTGTAACTCAATAAAATTGCATTAGAAAATGAATGTGTTTACCACACACATGCATTATAAATGGTATCTACAGTTCTAGAAAGACAGCATAATTCTACAAATTTAATCTCAAACTCGTATTCTACCTAAGAGATTAAACAGACTTTCTCATTTTCACCTTAAAATTTGAAATAATTGTCACGATATGAAAAAAGCTGTGGAAAGCACTTTGAACCAAAGTGGTCTATTCGAATTTTTCTCTTAAATTTAGAACTGTATTCAAAGACATAATTTTATTAGTAATAGTTGTTGATGACTTTTTACCCCATTGAAAGTAGAAAACAGTAAGAGCTGTTGCAGGTTTTTGCTTTCCTCTCTTACTTCATCAATGGAGTATAGATGGACCCACCAGTATTATACCAGTAGAAAATCAGAGCTCTGCCACTTGGAAGCAGTAGTGCCGTTGAGATTCTCGTTTTTGTGTTTTGCAGTCACAAGAGGCGATAGTTTTGTTATAGTTGTTAAAACATATGTCATTAGAAATCAGCTATCAGGTTCTTAGATCTTCCAAGAGTGTCTTTGACAGTCTCCAAATTATTAAAAGCTGACTTGACCTTGGATGTGCTTTTGCCTTAGATTTTGTTTTTACATTTTGAAATTAATTACAAATTAGATATTTCTTTTTATTTTGAGCACCATGAAGGCTGGGAGACAGTGAGGACAGGGAAGAGGGACAGTATTTCAGATTTTTAACTCCTATGCTCAACAAATGTTGAGTGAATGATAGGTGTTAATATTGAAGTTAAAGTTAGTAGTGAATTTCAAAGTGGTTTTGGATGGGTAGCATGTTATGTGTTTGAAAGAAAAGTCAAATAAAATTTGATTTTGATGGTAAGAAATATGTGTGGAGGTGGCAGTACGAACCTGAATGCCAGTTAAGAATCCCAAGGAGGCCTTGGACTGATCGTTGTTGATATATTGGTACGGTTAAGTCATTCGCCTGTCTCAGATGTATAAGATTATATAATTCAGTATAGTAATATAAGAAAAATTTCTGGAACTGTTTTTGTATCTTCAGTGAATAGCCTGGGTATTTCATGACACAAAATGCTCCTTTTTTAGACAGTCTCATCCAACTCCAGGAGTAGGCGATTGTCTTCGACAGCAGTTGGGGTCACGTCTTGCATGGACTTTAACTGCAAACCAGCCTTCTTTACAAACCACTACCTCAAAAGGTATTCCCGGTACTGTTTCTCGAAACATCACAAGACCAAGGAGAGAAGGGGATACAGGTGGTGAGTAAGGATATGCTTTAATGTAGCTTTTCTTAGAGCACTTAGAATTTACGCTTCCCTTATTTCAAAATGTTGATCAGGAATCCCCGCTTATTGCTTTTGATGGCTTCTTCTCATGATGAGGGTCAGACTCCTAAATATGATCTATGACACCTTGGGAAGTTTGGGTTTATCAACCCATATCACCCTGACCTTGTATTTCCTGCACCATTCACTTTTTAGGTCCTTGTCTGAGTGGTCTCCTCCATCTGGATCTCTCTTCTCTTCTTCGTCACATGCCCCTTCTCTGTTTTTATTCTTTCTTCCTGGGAAAGCATCTCCAGGCTGGATCAGTCCCTCTAGTATAAGTCACTGTCTCCCACCGCAGTCCTAAGTTTCATGAAGGAGGGGCCATTTCTGTTTTGTTCACTGTGCTAGGAACTGGCATAGTGCCTGGAACATTAAAGAAACTTACTGAAGATTTATTTGGTGGTTAAATGCATGCTTCATTCTGAGTTTTAAAACTCTTCGAGTCCAAAGAAAGTTTGGGTTTCTTTCATGAGAACTCTACAAATAGCAGTGTTTAGACCATGAGTATCCTGAAAATAGAAGGGGCTTTATTGTTGGTTCATAATCTACTGATTCTGAAATTCCTCTAGCTATTTTCTGTCCTTGCATAGGATGGGAGGATGAGCAGTGTCGTTTGGGCTTGTGAGGACATCTCATACACAGCTTGGCCTGCCTCTTTGTAGCCGCCCTTAACCAGCCTCTGTGTGTCCTGTGACATGACAGCTACATGCTCTTAAGCTTAGAAGCTAGTCTCTAGACTGAGTCAGAGTACTATTCTCTGCTTCTTTCTTTTTGTTTACTGTGACTCCTGATCCCTAACCAGTGCCTTTAAACTGTATCCTACACAAAGCTTAGAGATAAAATAGGACTTAAAAGCATGGTTGATTAATCCAGAAGTACAAAGGACGAAAGAACAGTGGGATAAAAATGATCAATAATGATAGGTAAGAGTTGAACAATACTACTTGCAAGTTGATGTAATTGTTATTTATAGACTATTATCCCTGTGACTGAAATACACACCTGTTCTTGCTTTCTGACTGTGCTGGCCTGGTTCTGAGGGTGCTCATCCCCACGGTATATTCTGATTAACTTTCTCCCCTCACCGATATATTGGATTGCTGGGCATTGCCTCCTCGTCATTATTTTGAGTAAAACCTAAATTCTGACTTGGCTTTTGTTCCAAGGCTTATGTAAATTATAAATAATTTTGCTGCTGTATTATTAACTCCTCTTTACGTAGTAGTGTTGGGAATGGACCGAGGTTTATACACTTGTTGTATAATAAGCCACTTTTTCCAAACACTGTCTATGAAATAATTATCCATACCTTTGTGATAGATTTGTGCTGCTCCTTGGTTGTAAATTTCCACATACTGCATTGTCTCTCTAAAAGACTTTTTGTATAAGAAATTACATGACCTCTATATCCTTTTCAGAAAATTCTTATTTCTAATAACTTCATACTCTTTTTTTATCTTAAGTGCATATATTTAGTTTTTAAATTTTGTCCTGGTTGTAAATATATAATCTGAAACTAATAATGTCATAATATTTATTTCATCTTAAAATGTGTTGTTCAGTAATTACTCTCTTATAAAAACCATTTTCTAGGTGCTGTGGAAGTTACTGAGGCAGCCCTTATCAGAGACATTTTGTACGTATTCCAGGGCATAGATGGCAGAAACATCAAGATGGACAACACTGAGAACTGTTACAAAGTGGAGGGAAAGGTATAGTTACTAAAACCCCATCTAAAATATTCAAAATAAAAGATAAATATTATTCAGACCAGATAAGAGCTATTAATTTGTAAGGTATTACTGGGATAATGAGGCCTGGATTCACAAAATCGTGTGTACCAATCAGGTTGCACTTTTAAATTCTGGTTTGTATTTCTCTGTGTAGTTTGTGGCTTCTATAATCTTGTTTTGGGAACCTTTGTCAGCCTTTCCATCCTTTTGCTTCCTTTCCCTTGCATTTTTCCTTTCCTTGTTTTTCACTGATGCAACCGCCCCTTAGTTAATTTCTGCATCCTGTGATGGTGATGGAAGAGGTACCTGCGGGACAGGTGTGGCTTGGTAGCTTTGCTGTTGACACAGGATTTCACATAAGGTGCCTTTGCTTGCTTTTGCTTTCGTCTTCTGGAATCTGCCTTTCCCACAGCCCCCGCTTGTTGATGTCTTGTCTCCTGAGACTTGCAGGTGTTTCACAAGGTGACTGACATCACAGACAGTCCCTGCCATGCTGGGGACCATGGTCAGTCACTCTTGGGGGTGATGCTACTCAAGCTTAACGTTTCCTTGAAGGTGTTTTTCATTTCCCTGCCTGTTACCTGATGCTTTTTGTTTCCCAGAATCTCATTGTTTTCACTTTAATTATGATATTTTTAAGTTTCATATGTTGAAGCCTAAGAATTATAGTAGAAGTACAAATGATTAAGAAAAATAATAATTAAAATTCTTGTGTTAATTTTTAACTCTTGATATATTTACTTTTCAGGCAAACCTAAATAAGTCTTTGAGGGATACTGCAGCCAGGCTTTCTGAGTTGGGATGGTTACATAATAAAATCAGAAAATACACAGACCAGAGGAGCCTAGATCGTTCATTTGGACTTGTAGGTCAGGTATGTTCATTATTAGTTGAACCTTTTGTATGTCATTCACTGTGGGATATGCTTAATCTACTTCAGATCATAGAAAAATAATTCTTAAGAGGGTTCTTTTAAAATAAGCTTTGATAATGGTTATTGTGTCAGTCACGATCCACTCAGGAAAGTAGAAATCACAGTAGGTATTGACAAGATAATCAAATATGAAAAATTGTTTAGTTTACATAGCTGTTGGAGGACTATAAAACCAAAGAATGCAAACACTAATGAAAACAGAGGTAGAGCTAGAGAGCAGAGAGAAGGCGATGGGATTATCAGAATCCCGTAGATCGGAAGAGGGGCTCCCCACAGGCACAGCCCTCTGAGGAGGGGCCTGCTGGACCACAGGCCTGGAAGCAGGGACACTCCCAGCTGCTGTGGGTGCCCCGGGCAGCACAGTGAGACTGGAGTTGGGAACCAGCCGGGCTGGCCTGAATGGCCGCGCTGGGACAGCGCCTGCCTGGTCCTTCCCCTCCTCCTGCCTCTGGAACCTGACAGCAGGAGCTGACAAAGAAGTGAAGTTTACAGAGTCCCAGCTTATTGTAATGGTTAGCAGCATAGGATTTTGCCCTCATGTTGACTCTTGGGCAGTAATTATTTCTTATGAAATCTTCAAAAAAATTACTGAAGGAGTGAGAGAGAGTCAGAAAAAAACTGCACTGTAAGCACTGCACAGCACAGCACAGAAAACAGCACAGCACAGCAGCATGGCTGTGATCCGGAACGTGGCTTTGAAGTGAGAACGCCCAGGATTCACACTGGCATTGCCTTTAATGGTTATGTCACCTTGGACAAGTTACCTTCTCTTGGCCGTGGTTTCTGTGTATGTATAGAATGGAGGTGATGATAATATGCAAGATGATGAAACCTGCAAGGTGATGAGCATTAGGAGAAAGTGCCTAGAAAGGAAAGCTGCTGTCCCAAATCTAGCACTGCTGTGAATACCATTCACCAGTACAGATGGGCCAGGGACGCTTCCCTCTCACTGTAACACAGATAAGGTGAAGCAAGGCCTTCAGGACTCCACCTGGCGCTCCACTTAACGATGTGTGGAGTTTGCAAATATGCAGCAGCGTGCAACAGTTTCTGTGAGTCCTTGCATTCTTCAAAAGGGACCATTTTTTCATGTCTTTATATGATTCCCTTATGAATGCAAATTCCACTGATATGTCCTAGTCGATTTACTAGATGTAAAGCAAAGCAAGCACAAAATAAATACAGGGAAGCTAAACTATTATATAGATTATTCCAACAAGTTGATTGATAATCACTATAGTAGTGTCATATAGTATTTTATACTACTGGGTTTTAAAGCCATTTCTCTCATATTTGATTTAGTAACGGCCCTCTAAAATTAACAAGGCAAATGTAATTGTCCCCATTTTTCAGATATAAAAGTTGAACCTCGGAAAGTTTAATTGATTTGTGCATGTTGCCCTGACTAGTAGATGGCAGATATGGGACCAGAATATGACATGTAATTTCTTCTCTGTCGTTCTTTCCATCCCATTCATTTTCTGATTTTTAAAATCATTGCTGTATACTACCTAGTTACTGAGGAAGTAGTGGTTTAGCCTATTAGAAGGATGATTGTGTACTCTCATTGGGGTGATGATATGTCACAGTTAGCATGAGTCCTATTGATTTGTGCCTGTTGTTCCAGTGTAATTATTATTGGCCCCTTTTTACTCTCAGAAGTATTCTGTCTCTTGATACACTAAATGGAACTAAATCTTATTTATAAAGGAAGATATTGTTTTCTAAGCCTAATACTTATATTTGCTTTTTAATACACCAAGCTGAGAACAGCCTTAGTTGACTGAAAAACTTTAATGTTGAATACACAGGGCGCTGAAATACTCAGATTGTAATTCTGTTATTTTGGTGGGAGACTACTTATAGACTGACATGTATACTCCTGTAAATGTTTATGTTCTACGTGGTAGATTATGATTTGATTATTTCTACTGAGCAGCAGTTTGGTTTTTAACTTTTATGTGTGTGTGTGTCTGCTGTGGGCACTGGGATGGGGTTTTTGTAAAAAGTGATGTTAAGCCTGAAAAGTTGCCATGTTGTTTTCTCTGAATATTACATAAGAAAACTGACTTTTGAAGTATTCCTTTGATTCTGCAAAAGTGGTATGCTTTATATTCATTTTTATAGCTTATAAGGATGAAAATGTTTGTATTAGATCAAATCCACAAAACATAAATACAGTAAAAATAAACCTATAGATGACTGATTATGTATTGCCTTAAAATAAGCAGGAAAGTGTGGAGCCTGATAATTAAAGAAAATAGGTTTTACCTTTGCAGCTTCTATCTGGTATAGGTTCTCTTGGAAAGCAAAGCTTCCCACTGAGTATCCCTGGGTTTACATCCCAAAGTTCAGAAAGTTCTTGTCACAGGACTATGTGAAGGTCCTTCTTACAGCTTCTGATTTGACCTCTTTTTAGCATGTACATTGGAGAAGTACAGAGAAGTTTTTAATAATATGGTTGGGAAAAATGAGCAGTACAAATAAAAAATAATTGGGGAGAATTGGCATAGTTGCCAATTGAAAAACATTACCAATTATGGACATTAAAGAAAATTATATTTTAACTCTTAATTTAGAAGGGACATACATTTTTAAATAAAGGATCATTGTATAAAGTGAATATACTTTTAGCTTCATGAAAAACATCGTTTTCTTCATTTCTCTTCTGTAAAATTCATGCTAAGGGACAACACTTCCCTAATTATTATATATATATATTGTGGTGGTTAAACCTGCTAGACCGTTGGCAGAATGAGAATTAAGTCATGCAGAGCACATGAACTTTGTCCTAAAGCATTATGCCTGTGCAGTTCAGATGAGCTGGTATGTGATGATGGTGTTGTGACTGTTGTGCTTTAATTAATTATATTTACTCCTTTCTGCACAGAGCTTTTGTGCTGCCTTGCACCAAGAACTCAAAGAATACTACCGATTGCTCTCTGTTTTGCATTCTCAGGTAAATACCTTGTTTTTATTTTAATTTCTTCATAATTTGAAATGTGACAACATTGCAGCTATGGAGAGTTTTACAGGTTTTTCATCATTACTTTTAAAAAATAAAAATCTATTTGATAATACTTTTTGTAAGGTCTGGATATCTATGAAGTTTTACTGTATCCTAGAACCAATTAATTACTTCTTTTCAGGGTTTTCCCTACCATTTCAACAGATCACTTGTATCTTGAAGGAACTATTCACTCAGAGGGGACCTTTTGCTTCATTTCTATGAGAATAATACCGTCTCTGTATTCACTACCTGGATTAAGAAATGATTGAAGGGATGGAATAAGCTTTTCACTCAAATGGAAATGAAAAAAAAGTGGAGTAGCGATACTTAACGTCAGACAAAATAGACTTTAAAATGAAGACTACAACAAAAAACAAAGAAGGGCACTATATAATAATAAAGGGATCGATTCAACAAGAAAACATAACCCTAGTAAATATATATATGCACCCAACATAGGAGCTTCTAAATATATAAAACAGATTTTGACAGACGTAAAGACAGAGATCAACAGTAACACTATCGTAGTAGGGGATTCAACACCCCGTTGTCACCAATGGACAGATCCACCAGACAGAAAATCAACACGGAAACAGTGGCCTTAAATGACACTTTACCAGCTGGATTTAATCGATATTTTTAGAGCATTTCACCCCAAGCAACATAATATACATTCTTTCAAGTGCACATGGAACATTTTCCAAGATAGACCACATGTTAGGCCACAAAACAAGTCTCAATAAATTTAAGAAGATCGAAATCAGATCAAGCGTCTTCTCCGACCACAATGCTATGAAACTAGAAATCAATTATAAAAAGAAACCTGGAAAGCACACAAATACATGGAGGCTGAATAACATGCTACTAAATAGCAACTGGGTCAAAACTGAGATCAAAGAAGAAATCAAAAGCTATCTCAAGACAAACGACAATGAAAACACAATGACCCAAAATCTATGAGATACAGCGAAAACAGTCCTAAGAGGGAAATTCATAGCAGTGCAGGCCAATCTAAAGAAGCAAGAAAAATCTCAAATCAACAGGTTATCCATACACCTCAGGAGCTGGAAAAAGAACAGCAAAACAAGCCCAAAGGGAGTACAAGGAAGGAGATAATAAAGACCAGAGTGGGAATAAACAAAATAGAGACCAGAAAAACAATACAAAAGATTAATGAAACCAAGAACTGGTTTTCTGAAAAGATAAACAAAATTGACAAACCCTTAGCCAGACTCACCAAGAAAAAGAGAGAGAGGACCCAAATTAATAAAATCAGAAATGAAAGAGGAGAAGTGACAACAGATACCACAGAAATACAGAAAATTTTAAGAAAATATTATGAGCAACTATATACCAACAAATTCGACAATCTGGAAGCAATGCATAAATTTCTAGAAGCATACAGTTTACCGAGTCTGAACCAAGAAGAAACAGAAACTCTGAAGAGACTGATTACTACCAAAGAAATTGAATCAGTAATCAACAAGCTTCCGACAAACAAAAGTCCTGGACCAGAGGGCTTCACAGGTAAATTTTACAAAACATTCAAAAAAGAATTAATACCTATTCTCCTGAAACTATTCCAAAAAATACAGAAGGAGGGAAGGCTCCCAAGCATATTTTATGAGGCCAGTGTTACTCTGATCCCAAAATCACACAAAGATATTACAAAAAAAGAAAACTACAGGCCAATAGTTTGAACATAGATGCAAAAATCCTCAACAAAATACTAGCAAACCGAATTCAGCATCACATTAAAAAGATGATACACCACGATCAAGTGGGATTCATTCCTGGTATGCAAGATTGGTTCAACATCCGCAAATAAATTGATGTAATACATCACATTAACAAAATGAAAAATAAAAATTATATGATCATATCAATAGATGCAGAAAAAGCATTTGACAAAATCCAGCAGCATTTATGATAAAAACTCTTAGCAAAATGGGAATAGTGGGATCACATCTCAACATAATAAAGTGTACAGCAAACATCGTACTCAATGGGGAAAGTCTAAAAGCTTTCCCCTTAAGATCAGGAACAAGACAGGGCTGCCCACTTCCACTTCTTCTATTCAACATAGTTCTGGAAGTTCTTGCCACAGCAATCAGACAAGAAAAAGAAAGAAAAGGCATCCAAATTGGAAAGGAGAAAGTAAAATTGTCAATATATGCAGATGACATGATACTATATATAGAGAATCCTAAAGACTCCACCAAAAAACTGTTAGAACTGATAAATGAATTTACTAAGGTAGCAGGATACAAAATTAATATTCAGAAATCAGTTGCATTTGTATACACCAATAATAAACTATCAGAAGAAGAAATCAGGAAATCAGTCCCTTTTACAGTTGCTTCAAAAACAATAAAATATCTAGAAATAAATTTAACCAAAGAAGTAAAAGACCTGTACTCAGAAAATTATAAGACATTGAAGAGAGAAATCAAAGAAGAT
>NW_017731441.1:2655916-2691576 GCF_001890085.2 Hipposideros armiger | reverse complement strand
ATGGATGGACCTAGAGACTATTATGTTAAGTGAAATAAGTCAGTCGGAGAAAGACAAATACCATATGATTTCACTTATATGTGAAATCTAAAAAACTGAATGAACGAGTAAACTAAACAGAAATAGGCTCAGAGATATAGAGGAAAAACGGATGGTTGCTAGTTGGGAGGGGGGTGGGGATGAGGGAGAAGGAGAAGGGATTAGACAGCATAAATAGGTAACTACAATATTGCTACAGGGATATGAAAGACTGTTCGGGATATATAATTAATAAGGTTGTAAATATTTTGTAGGGTGTCAGATGGTCACGTCTTGTTAGGGAGACCACTTCATGGATGGGGTAGAGGCTTGATCACTGCACTGTACACCTGAAGATGATGTTGTATAATATTATATGTCAACTATAATTGAATATATATATAGTCATGGGATGTTGAGTATAGTGTGGGAGTGGAGTCAATGCAATTGTAATAGAGATGTATGATATGGCGGGGTGGGGCCGCGGATTGGGAGAGGGAGGGCACTTTTAGGGGTAAAAAGTATAACTATTGCACTGTGTTGTACACCTGAAACTAAACTAAACTAAAACAAAACATAAAAAATGATTGACGTATTTAGTGACCTATAATACACATTATATCTTTATTGTTTTTCAGCTACAGTTAGAGGATGACCAAGGTGTGAATTTGGGCCTTGAGAGTAGCTTAACACTCAGACGCCTCTTGGTTTGGACATACGATCCCAAGATAAGACTGAAGACCCTTGCAGCCCTAGTGGACCACTGCCAAGGTTGTTTTGCGTCTCATGGACTTGCTTTATTTCAAAGCAGGTTTTAGGGAATATCATCTAGGTTTATTTTTGTGCCTTTTCTTTTGTATCCTTAATAGCCGTAAGTATGCTGATTAAATTCAAATTAATAGATATGAACTTATAGGGGAAAATAACCAGTTACCAAACTGGCCCAGTATTTATAATTGGGGAAGCTCAGGATTTCATTGGAATGAAGGAAGAAAGGGGGAGGTTTTTAAAGATTTCCCTTTTTTTTTGTAGTCCTCCATGTTCCAGCTACTTATCTATATTCCTCTTTTACTTGTCTCTTAACCAGCAGCCTTTCCTAGAGTTTCATTCCTCCCGAGATTATGGTCCATGTTGGGTTCACCAGCTATATGTTACACGTTCCCATGTTTGCATCTCTGGTTGAGGCCTCTCCTGGGCTTTTGGTCTTTATTTCTAGTTGCCTTCTGAACCTTTTTTCTCACTATTTGTACTATCTTGACCAAAAACCTTTTTCCCCCTTCATTTGTAACATTAGGACACTAATAGTCTGTACCTGTTAGGACTATTGGTACTAAATGAGATGTGAGAAGCCAGTGGTCAGCCCATAGTTCATGGCTCAGTGTTCACTGCCTTCCAGTGCTATTGGACGATTCATAAGGACCAGAACTTCGGCATGTCTAAATTCAAGTTAATCATGTCATTCCCCCACCTCCTGATACTTGTTCTCAAAAAAAGAAGTTGGACACAGTGAATAAATATCCCCTTTTTTCCAATTACCAGCAGTCTCCCATAATTGGATTCTTACCAGATTCCTTTATACTCCTCCTAATTTCCACCATCTCTTTCAGTGTCCACTTGGCCACTCAAGTCCTGGTACCTCTGACTCGTTCAGATGTCTCAAATCACTGCCTCTTCCAAATCAGTGTCCTCACACAGGGCACTTTGAATCCTGTTCTGTTTCTCCTCTATTCTGCACTATTGTGGTAACCTGCTCACTGACTGTCTTCATTCTCACCCACCTCCATTTTTGTGCATACTCACCGAAAGGATCTTATTAAAATTAGATCACATTAGTCCATTTCTTAAAATCTTTCAGCAGTCTAATAAAATCCTGAATTCTTAACATAAATTCTTCATGTGCTTATATTTTTGGACCTGATTTTTACCATTCCCAATACATCTTACTGAGTTATGCTCCAAAGATACAGCGGAATATCTCAATGTGGAGCAGTGTTTTTCACACTAAGTTGAAACCAATTAATGGGTTATGAAATCAGTTTAGTGAGTTGAGACTAACATATCAAAAGAAAAAAGGAAATATTAAAGTGTAAGTATTATTTTGTAAAACTTTTACTTTTTATATGTAATTATTGGTATACTGGATTGCAATATTAAATGTGAATCTTAATGTGTATCAGAGTCAAAAAAGTTGAAAACTCATGTTGTGGGTCATATAGCAAGTCAAGTTTTTTGCTACTGCAAAACTCCATAGTGTGAGTGACGCTCTCACACGTGAAGCCAGGGGTAGACTTGCTCTTGTGGCTCCTGATCTATGACATGTTTACTGCTGCTTCTGTGTCCAAAGTGGTACTGAGAAAACAAACACACTTTATTTCAATTACTTGGCCATTTTGGTTAGTGTTAAGTTATTGGTTCCTACTGTGAGTCTAAACTTGGGTATTTTTCATGTATTTCCCTTCAGGAAGGAAGGGAGGTGAGCTTGCCTCAGCCGTCCATGCCTACACAAAAACGGGAGACCCGTACATGAGGTCCCTGGTGCAGCACATTCTCAGCTTAGTGTCGCATCCTGTCCTGAGCTTCCTTTACCGTTGGATATACGACGGGGAGCTCGAGGACACCTACCATGAAGTAAGAAATGCTACTCGATTCTCAGACTCGGGTTTAAGGAGCATGGGCACTCAGTTACTCTGTTTTGTTTTTCCATGATTACTATTTTCTCTTAACAGTAAGCCACCACACTTCATTTTATTGCCATGCATATTTTGTACACTGCTTTGAAAGCCAATTATATCATTGATCAGCAGAGCTGTATTAGCAGAAAATTGCTATTCCAATTTTAATAGTGGGAAACTCAGATGGTCAAGTCGCTTGTCCAAATTTACTAGCTATAGCAAGTTGATGGCAAAGCCAGGGCTAGGTCTCCTAAGTCCTAGTCCAGTTTACCTTGCAGAACAGTATCACATGTTCTGTTGCTTTGCATGATTACTGTATAAACTAAACTCACTTTGATTAACTATGGCACTAACAATTTGAATGAAACAAGTTAATTGTATATGTACCTATTGAAATAGTTCTGCTATAATGCAACATATGTATTCCTAAAAAAAAAAAAATCACTGCTATGTATGTAAAATTACAGAGTAAAAAAACCACAGGATTTCTGGCAAAATGTAGAGTGAAGAGGCACCACATTCAAAAACCTTGTCAGTGACATTAAATTTAAAAAGTATAGGAACTTAATAGAAGTTATAGCACAGTTTTAAACATGTTAAGAAATACATATATTTTAGAATAAATATGGCATATACTTTGAAAAGCCCTGATGTTGTCTGTTGACATTTGCCAAAGGAGGCTTATCTAAAATGGAACAGAGGGTTGTGGCTGGGTTGCTGTTTTCACCTGGTTTCTCGTGGATGAAATTGCACTTAAGCAGTCATGAAATTTGTGTTATACTCAAATTGTTTTCCAATGATCAGTTGTGCCATGACAAGTTGTTTTAAAAACAAGCATGGCAGCAGAACCAAGCATATATGGTATTATTTTGTGGGAGCTTTTGAAACACATAAATGGCATTCTATGTGCATATTGTACGTACTGTGCAAGTCGCTCAATGTCTTGTAGCTCCTCCTATGACAGTATTATAGTTGTACTTTATTATTGCATATTATTTCACTGTATAGACAGACATTTTATTTAGTAACTCTCCTATTGATGAAGATCATGTTCTCTGTAGTTTTAAGCCTTACGAACTTTATTAAAATGCACATCCTTATATGTGCCTCTCTGTGCATATTTATGAGTTTCTCTAAATTTTGATTCTGCCATTTGAGCTCTGCAGTGGCTCTACCAGTTTTCCCAACAATAAGCTTTCTGTTATGGTTCTTGTTCTTCCATCCTTGTCAGCACTTCATATTACCCAACTTCAATGAAAGTGTTTTTAACCTAATGTATGAGATTCAGCATCTCCTGTGGTATTTATTAGCATTTCGCTGGTTACTAGGGAGATGCGCCAGCTCTTATGTTTATTGGCTATTAGTATTTTTTCGGCTAATTGCTGTGCGTATCTTTGCCCAGCTTTCCTATGGATTTGTCTGTCTGTTTAGAATTGAATCATGGGATGGTTTTATACATTTGGATATCTTGTATCTGTAATTGCACTTTTTTCCTTTATTTTTCTTTTAACTATTTTCACAGTATTTCAGACTTAGGAATAGTTGTAAGAATAGTACAAAGAATCATACTCTTGACAGAGATTCCCCAAATGCTGTGAAAGGCCTCGGCCCCGCCCTCGCGGAACTTACAGCTTCCTGAGGGGCAGACACTACCCAATATTCAATAAATAAAATGTTAAATAATTTTATTTATTAATGTTAAAATAATACAATGTTAGTTTTGCAACACTTTATCTTATAGTAAATTTTCATATATACCAGTCTGCTTCTGGACTATTTCTTTCTGACTTTTATATTTTGTTTGCTATTTATTTCTCAATATTATTTAAATAATCATAACTTTATGATTTATACCTGATTGGAACAGTTGTTTTCACAATATTTTGTAGTTTTTGCACATTTCTACTTAAATATGCATTTAGAATCAGCTTGTAAATTCTCCCAAAAGTTTTTTTTTATATTTGTAGGGAATGCAGATTGAATTCATAGATTAAAAAGAAATGTTTTTATGCTTTCTATGTTCCTTTTGTTAAATGAGTTATTTAAAAAATATATGAATAGAAAGCTTTGGAAGGGATTATGTTTTCAATTCATTAATGGTTACCTTTAAGTTTTTCAGAACTTTCTTTAACCTGTATCTTTCCAAATGCTAAAGTCAAGAATAACCAGTTGTCTTTAATCTGCTCCTGCCATTAAGATAAGGAATTCTGTATTTCCCCCAGTGCATTGCACTTAATCTCTGTAGTTTTTGCTATATATATTTTTATTATTTTCAGTTTTTTTATATGCAATTTATAAAAATTGCCTTCTTTTTCTAGATTTTAATTTGTTTTACTTTGCCTTTAGATTTGTAACAGTTATTTAGACTTATATCTCTTATGTTTAACTGGTATTATTCCTTACACCAAGCTCAATTATAATTTCTGTTATTGAGACAGACGTAAGGAAAAGTACACAAATCATAAGAGTAATTAATGCTTGATGTCTTATTACAAAATGAGCCACCGTCTAGGTCAGGATGGCACCTTATCAGTATGCCCATTGTGTGTCCCTCCCCAGTCACTGCCCCCTTTCTTATCCCTAAAGGTGAACACTTAACCTCACTTCTAACACTGTAGTTAGTTTTGTCTTATTTTAAATTTTATGTAAATTGAGTCAGATTTTGTATATGCTAAAATGCATTTTACCTCCTGTCTGTGGGGAAATGTCCTTCGTATTCATTGTAATTAAGTATGTATCTTTAGTTTCAGATACTATTTCTGGAAAGTGCCGTAAAGTCATTTATTTAATTAGAACTTTAAATCAGATTTAGTTTTTGAATATTAAATGGAGACTTGAATTCTTGTACAATTCAGTTTTTTATCCATCGTCACTGTTATGATAAGGAAACTTTTAAGTAATCTTTTTCTTTGATAGAGTGAAACTTGTCTTTTTTAACTCATTTGAGGTCTGTTCTTTAATTACAGAATGAGGTGAGTTTTGGAAGCTATTTAAAAAACCTGTTTAATTGATTATTTACAATGCTTATTAAATATCCTGACTGTTATTACTATAGGAAAAATGGATTAGGAACTTGTCATTTATGAGCTTTAACAAGTCTAAACGATCTTGTGGTTGTTAAGAAAATGAAAAAAATAAATGTTCTTTTTAGGAAGTATTTTTTTAATATTATAATTTGTATATGATGAGCCATGCTTACTGCGTAAATTAATGAGAAGTAGCTTGACCAACTTGTAAACCTGAAATAAAAAGCCACAAACTGGCTAATTGTCCTTTTATAAGTTTAGTACCTAATTTCTACTTCCGTTGTTTTCTTTCTTGAGAATAACTTAGTTTTCATTTTCTAACAACTATGTTTTGAAAGTAGACCTTAATTATCACTAATTCATTATAGGCATCTGTGTTTTAAAAAATAGTTTTAAAAGTACTGCCAATTCTTTATTGATTGTCTGCCTTGTGTGTTATTCAGGGTTATTTATTTATTTATTTATTTATTTATTTATTTATTTATTTTGTTGATAATAATTGTGGGACTTGATGGGAAATGTAGAGAGAATTGGGTACAAACTTTAAATTGATTTTCTTCTAGGATTTTTTCTTTACTGTTTTTGAACATTGATTCACTGAGGTAAACAAAAGCAAACTCTTTTTTTTTTTTAAGATTTTTATTGGGGAATTGGGGGGATGGGAACAGTGCTAGGGAATTGGGGGAAGGGGAACAGACAAGTTGCTGTCATTTTTGTTCTTCAATCTAGTTGTGGAGGATGTTGCTTCACTGGCCCAAGTTGGCACCGTCATTGCGCTCTTCCCAGGTGAGGCAGATCAGTCGCCGGGCTTCTGGACGGCCGCTCACTGCGGCTGCTGGCCGCTCACGCTGGCTGCTGGCTACATATGGTAGCCCATGGCAACCCACTGCCACAGGGGCTGCAGCCTACGCCGTCGCCGGCGACCCATGGCAACCCAGCTCCAGGTTGAGCTGTTGTTCAGCATCTTAGCTGTAGAAGGCAGTGTCACTGGCCCTCATATGTGGGATCCGAACCGGGGCCCTCTGGCATCCCAAGTGAGTTCTTAACCATCCCAAGCGAGTTCTTAACCATCGCACCACTCGGCCGGCCCAAAAGCAAACTCTTTAAGACTAATGTAACTTAAATTTGGGAACTTCTTTTTGATGAACTTTTGTTTCTCAGAATATGTGTAAGGCAAACTTTCAGGTTTTATTTATTTAAAAATAAGCTACGAAGTAAGTATCCATGTCTGTTGAATACAGTGTTAGCATTAGTAGCTGAAATGATCACTTAACAAACTTTCTCAGATCTTGCCTCATTGGTAAAGTTATTTATTTTTAAATGTTTTTATTTAATATTAGACTTCTGGAAAAGTTGCAAGAATTATACAAAACATTCCCAGGTACTCTTTCCTCAGCTTACCTGGATGCTAACATTTTACCACAATAAATGTATCTTTTTGTAAATTTTTTGTTGGCTAGTATTGTGCTCAAATAGTCCTTAATACCCCCAGATGTTCTTGTTTGCTTCACTAGTTTTGCTTGTGGGATTTTTAAAAAATGCATTGTGATTGATAGAGGTAAAATTTATCCTTCTTGACATAAGGTATTTTATATTCTTTGTCATGTCAACGTTGCTCAAGCAGTAGTTCGCCATCTGCATTTTGTGCCATGGACCCTAAGCCAAGAAACGCCCAGTTAGAACAAAACCTACAAGAAAAGTAATAAACTGGTCCTGATACCATGGAATAGAGCTTGTTTTCTGTAGTTATCAGAAAATGTGAACGTCCATCTCTTTCCTGTCTCAGAATTGGTGGAATACAGGTCAGATGTGGGGCCTGGAACCATTTCTTTTTTCATTTGGTTACTATCTAGGGAAACTATCATTAGGACTTTAAGTAGCTCACATGGGTTCTCTCCCAAGTAAACTGAGTAAGGTAACAAATTATGCCAATATCTTCAATGTAAGAACAGGATAGCTCAATGTTAACTTATTTTATTTTTTGCCTTTTGGGTAAACTTACCAGAGATGTAAAGGATAGGGGGTTCCAACTAGGAGCAGAAAAAGAAGGGAAAAGTTAAAAGTAAATTCTCTTGCTTTCAAAATTAGAAAATTTTCAGACTTGCTTCAGGTATTTACCTAAATGCTCTAATAATGCCCTGAAAATCTCCATCCTTGAATTGGAAGATCAGCAAACTAGAGAAAATTCAGGGAGTGCTTTTGGGAATACCTATCTCTGTGGATCTTTTCAGCACTCTTATTTTGTTCCTTTTATACTTTGGCTGAGAATTATTGAAATTTAAAGTTTACCTTATACAAACTTTACTGTTTTGGTGTTTTTATGCCCCACACTGAAATGTTGTTATTTATCACTTTACCTGATTCCTTTTTCACCCATTCCTCTGGTCCAGAGCCATTTGAGCTGAGCCTCTCTAGGTATGGGTCTCTTGGTATTTGCCTGCAGATTGACAGGTTGAAGTTGGGGTCTTTTGTGATCTGTATTAATGGATCTGGTTCTTAGAAACTAAGTTGCTTGCTAATAAAATTACCCTCTTCATTTCCATTTATAGTAGAGAGGCCTTGGCATTTGTCCAACAGTTAATGAGAAATCATGGTACAATTATGTTTTATTTTTTCCCTCGGTTCTTTCTGAGTTTGACATAATGGTGAAAATTAAAGAACCTTGAGTGGAAAATGCATCAATAAAATAAAAGCATATTGCAATTATATTCTGGCCTTGATTTTTCCTCTATAACTATATATTTTTTATGGCATTAATTAAATTCTAAGATGTACCTATTCCTCTCGGTGTTTGCTACTAGATGTTTGCTAGTGGAATAATTGCCTGCTACTTTGCCCTCAGATGAAGTGATGCTTTCATAACTTCTGAAGAAGACAGGATTGTCTGAGGTTTTTATCTTTTAAATTAAAATTTCTTATTGTTCATACTGATAAAAATCTGGCTGCACTCCATCTGTCAGGATAAATTTGTGTGTTGTCTATAGAAACTAGCTTTTCTGTTTAAGTGAATAACAGATAAATACAATTTATATGCAATTAATCTGTTGAATGGCAAGCTACAGAGTAGTCATATCATGGTGATAGTACCCTGCTCCTGGTGGGCTTATAACATTTTTATTTCTATCAGGAATGATTCACGTGTATGTTAAACTTATGATAGTCACAATATAGTAGTACTGTTTATCCTTCAAAGCAGTCATTAATTATGTGCTTAAAATTAGAAAGGTACTGTAACAAACTAGAAAATAAAGATCAATAAATACTTTAATAATTTAAATTGGTACCAAAAGATAAAAAATTTGAATTGAAAATAAATGTAGTGACTCATCCTGATGGTCATAAAAATGTTGGCATTTATTCAAATACCTACTTATAGAGGAGATTGTCTGTACATAATTGATACTATCTAGACCTGACTTACAAGGATCATCTTAAAAAAATTTTTTTTTCTTAAATATTTACCCTTTGTAGTAGAATTCTGTGAACAGAAGAAAAATCTTTTTTAGTTGGTTGCCCTGGGAAAATAATGTTACTAAATTAAAAAATTTATTAAAAAAAAAACCAGTTCTTACTGGTACCACAAGTTTACTCATTGGCTGAATTACTCAGTTCTTTAGAACAATATTTTTTTTTAATTTAAAAATACTTGTGCAATTAAAAAAATTTGAGCATATAAACACAGAAGAGAATATTAAAATTTATTAGTAATCTCATTATAAACAGATAACCTCTGTTAATATTTTTATATCTCCCCCTTTTCAATGTATTCTTGTATATTTCTGTGTATGTATCATACCAAGCAGAGTATTTTGTAATCTTTTACTTTTTTTTTTTTTTAAAGATTTTTATTGGAGAATTGGGGGGATGGGAACAGTGCTGGGGAATTGGGGGAAGGGGAACAGACAAGTTGCTGTCCTTTTGTTCTTCAGTCTAGTTGTGGAGGACGTTGCTTCACTGGCCCAAGCTGGCACCATCATTGCGCTCTTCCCGGGCGAGGCAAATCAGTCGCCGGCTTCTGGACGGCCGCTCATGGCGGCTGCTGGCCGCTCACGCTGGCTGCTGGCTACATACGGTAGCCCATGGCAACCCACTGCCACAGGGGCTGCAGCCTACGACGTCGCCGGTGACTCATGGGCAGCCCAGCTCCAGGTTGAGCTGTTGTTCAGCATCTTAGCTGTGGGGGGCAGTGTCACTGGCCCTCATGTGGGATCTGAACCGGGGCCCTCTGGTGTCCCAAGCCAGCTCTTAACCATCGTGCCACTCGGCTGGCCCTTTTTTATATGAAGCAAATAATGAAAATAATTTCATGCCATTAAATATTATTGTTTTATACCAAGTCTTATGTGATCTCTCAGACTTCTGAGTAGTACATAAAACTGTGTGTTTGTGGATAGATGCATTTTTTTCCTGGGAAAAGATCTGTACTTTTCATCAGATTCTCAGAAGGGTTTGTGATAGTTAAGAACAAACTTTATTTTCAGTGACTATATGATAATAGTTTATAATTCATTAAATATTCCCTTGCTTTTAGATATTTAGTAATATTTTAGAAGTATAATGTGCCCTAACCAAAAATATTTTATCCTAGTAATGCAAAGATAATATTTTATTCAGAATTTTTTCATCTATATTCTCAAATGAAACTGGCCCATAGTTTCCATTTTGGGTATTTTTTTTTATCAGGTATTGCTAGTGTTATTCTAGATTCATAAAATAAACTGGAGCATTCTGTATAATTTTCTAGAATACTTTTAACATAAGAATGATATATTTTTTAAAGTTAAATAGGCCCTTCATTTGTTTTCATTATATTTTGGTTTTTAAAGTCTGGGTTTTAAATGCCTTAGTGATAGGTAGCATTTTACATATCTGATTTCTTCTAAAGATATATTGCTCCTTTTAGAGTCCCCTCTCTTTTCTTGATTAAGTTTTGGTTATATATGTTTTGCTAGAAAACCATTAATCTTGTATTGCTATATAAATTTTAAAAATACTTTTAAAATTGTTTAATACATTTTGTATCTATGGACACCATCCTAGCCAGGGCTGTGTGATGTTCACCTATTGGTGATTTGGAATTTATGTAAGAATCACAAAAAAGGCACTTTAGGTATGTTATGACTTAAATCCATTTTAAAGTCTGACTGGGGAACCTGCTGCCACATGTAGCATAGCCATTGCTGAGCCTCAAACCATCCAGCTTCTAGCTGAAAATACCGGCAGGTGCTGAGGTTGTCGTCCAAATACCACTTCCCTCTAAGAGGAATTAGGGCTTCGTGGGGAATCGGCTGATTCTGGGGGAGAAATGAACAAGATGAGCCTAAAGCACCTTCCAAACCAGAAGCAAGGAAGACAACTCGGGTGACATCTGAAGGACTCAGGAGCTAGCTTAAAAATGCTCCCATCATCCCAGAACGGGAAACATGGAGCGCCAGTAAGGATAATAACTAATGGTCTGATGGTAAAACAAAAAAACTAACGTCACCATTGAAGGATGGCAATAAAGACATTATCAAATACCTCCTCTGGATCTCTCGATTTAGTCAGTTTTCCCCCATTTAATCTATTGATTAATTATAATGCTAGATTTTGATGAGGCATATTAGCTCAGAGGAAACAATGGTGTATTAAGTAAAAGGTGCTGACCTGGCCAGTAAAGAAAAAATGCTGTCCAAAGGGAAACATAGACCCTCTATATCATATTATGTCTAAGATAAATTCCAAAGGGATGAAAGATCTAAGTAATAAAAATAACACAGTAGGAATACTAGAAGAAAATTATAGAGAATATTTCTGTGATCTAGGAATGGGAAGATATTAAGATAGGAAACTCCATAGCCGTAAAGGAAAACATTTACATATACATAACACAAAAATAGAACAAAACATAAACATGTAACATAGTATAAACAGTGGCAAATGAATAACTTAGAAATATTAAGTTTGTAATACTTAGTGATTCACAAATGGTCACTGTCCCTAATATAACAGAATATATTGATAAAAGAAAGACAAACTCAATTGATGAGTTGTGGATATGAAAAGATAATTCACAGAAGAAAAGCAAATGGCAGTCAACATAACCAAAATAAGCCCAACTTCTTTTGTGGTCAGTAAAATAGTAGTACAATCAACCATGATTTCATCTAACTGATTGGCAAAATCTAAAATGAGCAAGGATGCAGAATATAGAGCATCCTGCTGGAAGGAGGATCAATCAGCACAGCTATTTGGAAAAGAAATCTGGCATTGTCTATAAAAATGAAAAAAAGTTTCTTTGACTCAGCAGTTCTGCTATTAGAAATTGAGTTTATATAGAAATAAAAGCGCAAGCCTGTTAGGACATAAGACTGAAAAATGAGACTGGTCTCTGGAATAACAAGTGATCTAGAAACAATAGCTGTTTAGTCTTCTCCTTACCACCCTGTGTTCTTTCTGATGTCAACGATCAGGCTGGTTGGTGGGGACAGCAGAGGTGAGACGTACATTAGACAAGGGAGAAGCTTCTGAGCGTGGTGGTTCTCAGGGCACTACTTCTGTAGTGCCTGCCACTTGGTAGACTGGTGCTGGCCATTCCTACGCCATGGGTCTACCTGTAGCCAATAGTCCGTTAGCATAGCAAAGTACATTAGTTTAGGCACCTCTGTGTTCAGACGGGGGCTCTGCAAGAGAGCCTGCAGAGGGCAGGCATACTGATAGATGGAGACACAGCTGAGTAGATGCAAGTGATGCAGTTGGAAAAACTCTAGGAAGCAGGCATGAATTGAATATTCAGATAGCTCAAGAAGTCGATATGTTTTTGCTAAGGTCCAAAATGGATTAGGCAGCCCTCACACTTATACCTTCAATGTTACACAGCAGAGGCTATGATTGATATTCATAATGAAGATCCTAAGTCTTCAAGAGCTTATTTTCATTATACTTTGGTTTTAAAAGTCTGGGAAATATGTGATTGCATTTAGAGAGATCTATCCAAAATGCTTTTTTAAAACAAGTTTTATTATATAAATGTTAAGTTCCCCTGTATCTGGAGAACTTTGCTTTATAGAATAACTTATTCTTTGATGTTGCTGATACCTGATATTTTGCCATAAATATTCCTTTTTAATGTTTCAATGCCTCTTTGTTTTCAGTTTTTTGTCGCATCAGATCCAACAGTTAAAACAGATCGACTGTGGCATGACAAGTACACTTTAAGGAAATCGATGATTCCTTCATTTATTACCATGGATCAATCTAAGAAGGTAGAGTTAGAAGAGATTTTTGTGATTTTGATGTTTTAATGCTATATCTGTCTGGATCATGTGACAAAACTAATCTTCAGGTAAAATTTCATTCCATTTTAGGATTCAGACTCTGAAGTGAAATATATATTAATTGAATAAGTCAACATATTAATGTGTTTGTTAATAACAGCTTTTCAGTTCCTAGAATTTACTTCATACTATCCCACATGTTCTTGTTATTTAGTTTTTAATCAGTAGTTAATTTGTTACTTTTGAATGTTTGTAGTAGTTGGATGATTGATCATTTTTATTTTATGTAAAGGTAACTCTAGGATATTTTCTTTTTTTAGGTCCTTTTGATAGGAAAATCAATAAACTTCCTGCACCAGGTTTGTCACGACCAGACGCCCACTACAAAGATGATAGCTGTGACCAAGTCTGCAGAATCACCCCAAGATGGTATGATGTTGGTAGTGGTGTGATGATAGTGGTGACTGTGATAGTGGTGGTGATGGTGGTGATGGTGATCTACAGAGGGTGCCAAAAAACTGTGTGCACATTTTAAGGACAAAACTGTATTAAAATTGTAATACAATGAATGATGCTAGCATTTATTCGATTAACGCCATCTTTTGAGCAAACATCATACTATACATTGCTACCGTAATTCAGCTTCAAAAAGTAATACATAGATAACATCTCTTCAAATGTGTACATTTTTTGGCACCCTTGGTATATTGCTTGAAGTAGTTTTCATTCAATAGAACTGACACAATTTCTAAATTATTTTCAGAAAATACACAGTGTGATATGTATAAAATATCTATTACGTAAATTTTGAATTTCCTTTTTTATAGAGTTAAACAATAAATGTTGGAATAGGTATAGCTATTTTACTCTTATTGTATTACTTTTTTCTAATGATATAGTGACAACCTGCCAAAATAAGAAAATAAAGGAAAAAATGTTACTAATGGTAGCCATACTCAGAAATCAGCAAGGATTTACAAGTGTTTCTTGTATTCAAACTGTTGCATAAATTTCTGCCTGCATTAAATGATTTATGGTTTTTCCTCATTCACTGCTATGCTCTCTTCTATTTTTTCCCTTTGCGTCCTGCCCTGACCTCAATAATTTCATGGTATTTTGTGTGTGGCTGACTTACATGTATAGCTTTCCAGTATTGGCTATATTTGCTATTTATATTGTCCTTTTGCTTCATTCAAGCTTACTTTACGTAGGACATTGTGGTAGCTAGAGGGAAGATAATCTGAATTCACCATAGTTATGCCTTTCATGAGCCTATAATCTAGGTATGGCGATAAGATGTACAGTAACATGAAATAACAAATTAAAAAATGATAAGTGAGATATACAGATAAAGTACTTTAAGTATATAATATTGTTATCTATAGGCATTATGCTGTATAGTAGATCACCTGAACTTGTATAACCAAAACGTTCTACCCTTTGACCTATACCTCCCCATTTCTTCATTTCCCCAGCCCCCAAAACCACCATTGTACTGTCTGCTTCTATGAGTTTAACTGTTTTAGATTTCACAAATAAGTGATACCATACAGTATGTCCTTTTGTGCCTGGCTTATTTCACTTAACGTAATGTCCTCCAGATCCAACCATGTTGTCACAAATGGCAGAATTGCCTTCTTTTTTTTTTTTTTAAGATTTTTATTGGGGAATTGGGGGGATGGGAACAGTGCTGGGGAATTGGGGGAAGGGGAACAGACAAGTTGCTGTCCTTTTGTTCTTCAATCTAGTTGTGGAGGATGTTGCTTCACTGGCCCAAGTTGGCACCATCATTGCGCTCTTCCCGGGCGAGGCACATCAGTCACCGGCTTCTGGACGGCCGCTCACTGTGGCTGCTGGCCGCTCACGTTGGCTGCTGGCTACACACGGTAGCTCATGGCAACCCACTGCCACAGGGGCTGCAGCCTATGCCGTCGCCAGCGACTCAGGGCAGCCCAGCTACAGGTTGAGCTGTTGTTCAGCATCTTAGCTGTGGAGGGCAGTGTCACTGGCCCTCATATGTGGGATCCGAACCAGGGCCCTCTGGCGTCCCGAGCCAGTTCTTAACCATCGCACCACTCGGCCGGCCCGCCTTCTTTTTTAAGGCTAAAAAATATTCCATTGTGCGTATATATCTCATTTTCTTTACCCATTCATCTGTTAATGGACATTTAGATTGTTTATGTATCTTGGCTGTTGTTAATAAGGCTACAGTGAATATGAGAGTGCAGATATCTCTTTGAGATCCTGATTTCAATTCCTTTGGATAAATATCCAGGAGTGAGATTGCTGAGTCATAAGCTAGTTCTATTTAATTTTTTGAGGAGCCACCACACTGTTTTCCATAGTGGCTGAACCTATTTGCGTTTCCACCAACAATGCATGAGGGTTTTCTTTTCTCCACATCCTCGCCAACACTTGTTATTTCTTGCCTTTTTGATAATAGCCATTTTGACAGGTGTGAAATGATACTTCAATATGGTTTGATTTGCATTTTCTTGATGATTAGTGATATTGAGCATCATTTCTTATACCTGTTAGCCCAATTTGATTTTCAGGGTCTGATAGGACTCACTAGAGGAGATTTCCAGAATGTATTGGAAATGCTGTACTGAAAATCCATATGAGGTCAGGGCAGACTGTAGAGATTTGGAAAGCGCCTGTATCACCATGCTGTTTTAGGAGAGGGCTCCATGGCATAGCGATAGTTCCAGCTGTGGGGTCAGACACGGCTCCCACTTATCCCCCCCACCCCCTGCTTACCTCCCCAAGTGCATTTAACACCCTTTGCATATTCATTTTAGGGATCCATAGACCCCAGGTTAGTTCCTAGGACAGAGAGAGATGTGATTCAAGTACAGAATTTTTGGAAATAGACTGTTTAAGAGAAGAAGCAAGAAGAGCCAGGGGAAGAGTTGTATTGACAGATTTTGACCTTTCCTTAATGCCTAGAGAAGATGACCAACCTGAGAGGCCAAGTACTGTGTGCATGTGCTTGCTGTGGGGAACCACAGGCACGGATTGTGTTGTTGAGGCGAAGCAGCCAGTAAATGCCTGGCATGCAGGAGGCTTCCATCGATGTGGCCGCTGCTATTAATTTACTGCCACAACTTTTTCTCAGTTACAGCGGCTACTGCTGTGCCTGTCGCCCTCTCCATTGCTGCATTCTGCAGAACAAGGTTTATTTTTGCTGTTAAGCTTATAGTACAGTTGGGAATAGAAAAGATGTAAACCCTGAAGGACTGCTAATAATTTAAAAAGCAATGAAAAAGTCAAATTTATATTTTTTATGTGTGAAAATTTTTGAAGATTTAAAAGTGTGACTAAAAAATGAGGAGTAAATTTTTACAAAGGGGTGCATAAGATATGTCTAAATCATTAAGGGATAAGAGTGTACAAGGAAACTCTGAATCATATATTTTCTGATAGGCCACTTTGGGCTAAAATTGGCTAATTTTAAAACTTCTTTGGAATGAAAATTTTTAATGACTCAAACAATGGAATAGTAAAAACATTTCTGGGGGGGGCAATATTTACCCTTTTAAAACTACATATATCAACAGAAATATACAGCCTCTCCCCTTAAAACTGACCACGCACAGCTCACTGAGTAGCCTCCTCATGTTATTGCATCATCACACTGCCCCTCCTACAGGAAACAGGGTACATTTTCCTCACTGTGGACACCCTGGTTTTCCCATGTTAATGTGTAATTGGAATAAGAGCAATACTAAAATAAGTTTTTCTTAATGGGACAATTATGAAGAACAAACAAAAAATCTTAAAGTCTTATGATATTTTCAAGTTGGTGACTGAGGTAGTGGGAATGACTCAAATTGGACTCTATAAAGACCTTGTTTCTTGCTTAACCTTGAGCAAGTATTTTACCTTTTCTCAATCTTAGATTGTTTCTTGACATTGAGACTGTTTTCTAGTTTGTTACTGTTTTGAAATAAAATCAAGTATTTAGATAAATTTTATAAACGGTTTTGTGCTGTACAGGTATAACTTAGCATTAAAAAGCTCTATTAATCTCCATATGCTATTTCTTTTAAATATAAAGCTATGGAAATTTTTTTTGTTTTTATTTTTTATGTTACTGCTTAGAGTTAGGCTTGTTTATTAGTGACAGTCTACTCTTATTACCCGTGCTTTGAAAAATCTCCAAATCTTTCCCTAGAGCTTACTCTCTGATGCTCTAATATGGCTGCATGATAACCATACCTAACGCTTACACTGAGTTTCACATCCACAAAGCTCATTCCATGTGCTGTTTGGGTTTATTCCTGAAACAAGTTTTGAAAATGTCTTGTAGGCATGTGCAGGCAATGCAACACTAACCTGCCCTACTCTCTGTACTTTTCACCAGTGTTTTAGTGAGATTTTGAGTTTAGTTTCATTGTAGAAGGTCATTTGACCTTTAAATCTGTGAAATGATGAATATTAGGGGTTCCTCCCATAGGTCGCAGTGTAGATATCTGCTGTAAATCCAACCGGATGTCAGTGTTTTTGGTTTCATGGGATAAGGACCCCTGTTTGCCTTCCTTTGGATGACTCTTACACGTGTGCACCTTTAATTTTTCCTTTGTTAAAATACAAATTGTGTATGTATATGTACTTTTCCCTTTTGTTCTTTACAGCTGCAGATTTATTCACAGATTTGGAAAATGCATTTCAGGGGAAAATTGATGCGGCTTATTTTGAGACCAGCAAATATCTGTTGGACGTTTTCAATAAAAAGTACAGCTTGCTGGACCACATGCAGGCCATGAGGCGGTACTTGCTGCTCGGTCAGGGAGATTTCATAAGGCACCTAATGGATTTGCTCAAGTAAGAAAACTGTTTTGGTTGTTATAAGTACACAGTAGCTTTCAGTATGTTAGAGTCTTACAATTCTTGCCTAATAAATGGCATTAGAGGGAAATGTTTTGAATTCTTATAGAACATACTGGTAAGATAAAATAGGAAAAGATAAAATTGTCATTGTCATGTTAAAGTCCCTTTCTACGTGTTCTGTGCTTGTTCATAGGAGAAGCTTGTGCGCTTTATGAGCACTGTGGCACTGGCAGTCTAGCATACAAGGAGCACACAGCATAATCACAATTAGCTTCAGTTTGAAAGTAGTTACAAAATAAAAGCATGTATTTTAAAACTGAAAGTTTTACTTTACATGGTTTTTTGTTTAAAAAAAAACTCGAAAAACAACTACTACTCTTTTTGTCTTATTCTGTGTCTTTCCCTCCATCAGTAAAGATGGAGACAGCTCCTGGCTTCTAGAGTAGACAGTTAGACCCCTGGGAGCCATCCCAGGGCTGTGTTCTTAACTCGGCCAGCTCTTGGTCATAAAAATGTTAGCTTCCTTTTTAGAAACCCAGATGTTAGTATCCCTTCGGGAATGTTTGCTGATAATGCAGTTGTTTTTAGCCCTTAGAATCAGCCATGGATCTGATTGGGGTTTTTTTGTTTTTTTTTAAGATTTTTATTGGGGAATTGGGGGGATGGGAACAGTGCTGGGGAATTGGGGAAAGGGGAACAGACAAGTTGCTGGCCCTCATATGTGGGATTCGAACCGGGGCCCTCTGGCATCCCAAGCGAGTTCTTAACCATCGCGCCACTCGGCCGGCCCCGGATCTGATTGTTTTGATTTAATGAAGATCTATCCTCCCATTGGAACTGTGTAGGAAATTACAATAGTTCATGCTACTATAGGCTAGTCGTAAGTTGGAAAACTTTATTTGTTAACATGTATGGCACATTTAAGTATTTTCAATTTAAACTGAATCAAAATTAATTTTTTTTGAGATTTTTAAGGCAGTGTTTTACTTCCCCAAATACTTTGTGAAATCCTATTTATAGTTAATTCTGTGAAATTTTTGTTACCATGTAGTATTGGATCCATTTGTCTTTTTAGTTTTTATAATTTGAACTCTTTTTATAATTTTAAGTTTTTACACAGCTTACTAAAAATTCAAGTAACATTTTCTTTTATTTTTAAAATATCTGTTAAGACCAGAACTTGTCCGTCCAGCTACAACTTTGTATCAACACAACTTGACTGGAATTCTTGAAACCGCTGTCAGAGCCACCAATGCCCAGTTTGACAGTCCTGAGATCCTCAAAAGACTGGATGTGAGGCTGCTGGAGGTACTGCAACTCTGGGATGTATACAGTCTACACTAAGCAGAGAGCTCTCACTGAGACCAGCACATTCTCGCGTAATGTTTCCCATGTTGTTTAAGGCGTAGCTAGTTTAGTCTGGTAGGTAAGAGTCATTACTGAAAAAGAGTCATTACTGAAAGACTGGACAACCTAAGCTTCAGTCCCTACCCTGTCACCTGTATGGTGTGATTTTGACAAGTCATTGCACCTCTAAACCACACTAGGTCTCACTTCTCACCTTACAAAGGGGGCCCCTTTCAGGGCTGTTGAGCAGATAACATGCAACACTTGTCACAGAGCTTGGTGGCATATCATGGATGCCTAGTAAATCCTAGTTCCTGCTAAGGGTAATGTTGATAGGAGCCACTGAGATGATATATAATAATAATAAATAGATGTTTTTAGTTTTAGTTTGATAGAATAATTTAGGGGAATGAGTATCATAGACAGTAGACTTTGCTTAGTTATGATGAAGGGCCATTAGCAGGACCTGGTAGGGTTTTAAAAATGTTCTCTTAAGGACTTCAAACATTTAAGGCAGTGGGTTTTTGTCATAAAGAAATGGTGATGAATTTTAAACACATTTTATAGTGTTCATTTAAAAATATATCATTCATTCCAAAATAGTTTTAGACTGCCTACTATGTGCCTGTCATGATCTAAATGCTAAGGATCCAGGATATGACAAAAAGATGCATTCTCTGCTCTCCTGTAGCTGACACTCAAAACTATTGAGCAGTTTTTTAAAATTGGGCTTTATTTTACTGCCTGTTCTTTGAGTATTTGACAAATTCTTTAGCAATAAGCTTAACATTGGTGGAAAGTCCTGCAGTTGTTTGTTTTTGCTCTTAGGTGTCTCCAGGTGACACCGGGTGGGATGTCTTCAGCCTGGATTACCACGTCGATGGACCGATTGCAACTGTAAGAGCATTCTGGGTACTTTAATGATAGTCACAGCTATTTACATTGCTAAAGATTTTGTTGTTTTAGAATTGGCTTTCTTCTCTAAGAGCTTCTAATTAAAGGATCACTTGACATCTAGGATAGACCTATTGAATGAATAGAATACTTAAGCCAAAATTGTGTGCGTGTTTTTAAATAGTCATTAACGAGTGCTGAAATGCTCTATTTTAAGAATTCCTAAAAATTTCATTTGTTCTATCAGGTTTCAGCAAGTATTTGATCAATGGATTATTCATTTTGTTCCATTATTCTTAGACTCTAGCGACTTATTTAGGATAAGTTGAAAGGAACTATAAAATGTATTTTAGGGGAGTTGTATTTTTACTACTTAGATAAAATTTGATATTTAGCATTCATTTCAACTGATGAGAAGTAGCTGCAATATTATTCATAGTGCCTTTACTATGCTTAAAGAAAAGCACTATTTCTTTTAAGTTACCAGATCATAAAAGATTGACCAGCAGAGTTGTCCTTTTTTTTTTGTCTACAATTAAAATGCCCCTCCTTAAGTGCTAATTTTTTTCTTAATTCAGACTTGCATAGATTCTCCTAAGATCCCTCTTTGAAATTATTCCAGTCATTTTTATATCTGAAATATTGAGGAAGAACATGCATTTCTTTTAATTATTGGGGAAAATAGTTTGTTAAGAAGTAATAACGTTTGGGTCTAAAATTTCTCCTCAGTGGTTCTTGCGGAGTTTGACTCCATTGTTGTTCCTGCTTCTCAAGGTGTAAATCACATCCCTGGCTAGAACACTTTCATCAAAACCATATTCTCCCTCTTTTCACTTTCGGGTTAACTGATTTGCTATTGACAAATGGTTCAATGTCATGTCTACTGTGAAATGGTAGCTCCTGGTATAGTTCTTTTTACATATAAATTATTAATGTTTAAACTTCACCAGATCAAAGCTACCATATTTTAAATGAATAACTGCTCTCAAATTTAATTTTTGGTCATATTCAAATTAGTTTTTTCACCTTTGACTTATATCCTAAACAGTTTTAAATAGTTATAATGTATAAAACAGGATATTTTAACAAATTATTTAAATTAGAAATTTCCATGTTATCTACCTTGTTAGTTTCGTATACATTACATATTTTTTTTTTCAAAGTGTAAACGATACTATAGTAAAAGCAATTGCATTGATTACTTCACAAAATGTTAAGTTCTTTGAGTAATAGATAAACTGAATGTAGTCTATATATACAACTACTTAATTATTTCATAATATTGCAGATCTTACTAGGGGTATCAAAGTTATGTATTGCATACTTTATGTATAAAAAATTGATTATGCAATATTATATTTTTCAATTTTTAGATTTTTAAAAGTTCTAGTAGAAGGAGTCAAAGGAAGTTTATATCATTATTTAAAAAACAAATTTAGGATATATTCCTGTCTGTGGACAAAATGTGTCAATTTGTATGCCAGCTCCAGTAGGCTGATGTTATGGCCTTGGGGGCTGAGTTGGGAAGGTGAAAAGGGTCTTGTATTTGAGGAGCGGAATCTGCCAGGGACAGCATATGGGAAGTGATCTCTCGCATGTCCGGTGTTTGCTGTTCTAGTCTTAAGGTTAGTTCATGTCCTGGGTTAGTATCTTTTCAGCCAAATGGCTATACCTGTAGCTATATTATCGTACAACTGCAGGAATTCGGACTAATATTAGAAATTGAAATAATTTTTAATTACCAGAGATTAAATTTTACGCAGTTGTATGCAGAAGTCACTAGAAAGATAAAAAGTGCACTAATACACTTAATATACTTTGAGAGTCAAATTTTGGGAGAAAATGGATTTTCTCATTTTTCCCTCTTTAATTTGCCAAATTATCTATATTTCCTTTCTATTCTCATTAATTGAGATTGTCATTTTTGTACAGAATTTAATTATAATGGGTACATACCTTATATTAGTTATGTAATTATATCTTATATAACATATAATTTTAGCTTCTTACTAACTCTGTGAAGAAGGATATGGAAAGATTATATCTTTAATCTTCCTTTTTTGACAGTGGGCAGGATAAAATCCATTTATTTCCGTCCTTGATCTCAGGGTGTTAGATGAGGTGTCAGAAGCTTATATGCTTAATTTTATCTGAACTTTATAGTGGGCGATGAACTGAAAGACCATATACATGGCAAAACGAAAATGTGGAGGATGTCTTCCCCTACATAAATGCAGTGGAACATGAGTGTCTTCCTCTTAAACAGTTAATATTTCTAGAGAGTTGTGATAAAACTGAATTCTTATAAATCAGGTCATGTTAAATGTGCTCTGGGAACTTGGTACTTAAAGGATCCCAATAAGCTATCATTTGTAAAGTAAAGAATCCTTTGATTTATTTCTAGAATTATTTAATTTGGTCACTTTCCTTTTCTATAATTGCAAGAATGTTAATAGTGTAGGTAGCACAGCAAAATGGATAATCTCCAAAACACTCATAGTTGATTTTGGATCTCTTCAAAGTGGCTCCCAACCACTCCTATTTAGACATGTAATCATCACTGTTGAACACCTACCAGATACTGGCACAAAAAGGCAAGCAGAAGAATAAACCGATAGTCCTTGTAACAGGTGAGAGGTGCCAGGATGTATGAAATAAGAAGAGAAGTTAAAGCATTCTACAATTAAATACTAAAATAGTAAGGGTCAAGTGGTAAATGTCCTAAGTGTCTGAAGAGGGGAAGTGGTGAGACTAGGGAGAGGCGTAGCCTTTGTCCTTGAGGAATAGGTGGGATTTGGGCAGAGGCAAAGGATAGACTTGGGCATAGAGCACTACAGGAGTGTAATGTGAGTCAAGGCCTAAGGGTGTGAATGAGCAAGGCTGTGCTCAAGGGTAAGAAGCAGCAAACTCTGTAGGAGCAGACCACATGCTCTGCAATGCCCCGCCTAGACCTGCTGCTTGGTGTGCAGGCCCTGCTTGGACTGGCTATTTTCAGTAACATATGTAAATGGGTTCTCTGCTGGAGGCATCTAGAAAGGGATGAAAATGTGCCCACCTCTGCTGCATACACATATGTGTAAGAAAAGTGTTTAGCTGAAGTCTGCAGAAAACCCTGTTACCTGTATGCATGGGACATACTTACACTAGAAAATTATTTGTGGTTTATCTGACATTCCAATTTAACTGGGTATCCTGTGTTCTCATTTGCTAAATCTGGCCACCGCAGGAAGAAGGTGGACATAGAAAGCAGGCCTCGCCCACTCCCTACCCACAGGGCTCCCTGGTTGTGAAACTGCTGGCCGTTTGCAATGAAATGGTCTTCAGAAGCACTAAGTACATGTGTTAAAATAACCAAAAGGCCTCTTTTCAGACTAGAGATTTTTATCCTTTGGAGCTGTAGTGAGGAGTCCGCATTTTAGACTAGGATTAGGCTAGGTTTGAAAATCCCAGCACAGCATTTAATAGCTGTGTTACCTTAGGCCTCTGTTTCTCCATCTGTAAAATTGGTATAAAAATACCCACCTTCTATTATTGTGGTTTACCTGACATGCTACTTAGCACATAAATGATCAATGCAGTTGTTATATAATGGTATTTCTTAAAATGTACCCTACTAGTTACTTACATACCACTTAGAATCTATTAGAGTTGATTGTGTGTTCTCTGGCTGTTTTGTTAAAAAAGGAAAAAAAGATTGAGACCTATACTGGGAGAATCCTTGTGTCACAGATACTATCAGCCTGTCTTTTGCTGTTCTTTTCAGGTGTTTACTCGAGAATGTATGAGCCACTACCTAAGAGTATTTAACTTCCTCTGGAGGGCTAAGCGGATGGAATACATCCTTACTGACATTCGAAAGGGACATATGTGCAATGCGAAGCTCCTGAGAAATATGCCAGGTAATCCCCTATCAGAAGGTAGTCAGGGTGAACTGTGTGTCCCAGCCTGGCATACGCTTACCAGCAGCTTAGCAAAAAATGAAAGTGTGCTTAAAGTAATTGAACTGAACAGTGATTTATCATTGTGCTTTTGGATTGGGCTTTTGTGATAAGGTTCATTTGTAATGTTGCTTATCTTCAGTGCAAATCAGAAAAAGATGAGTCAAGTTAGAATTTTTAGACCATGAAGTTTCTTTTAGAATCACGTTTGTTTTTCACCGTAGTGTTCATATGTGTACTTCAAAAAAAAAAAAAAACTTTTTAAAGAAAGAAAGCTGTTTAATAAATCACTGGCTCATTTAACATTCACTTTAGTGTTTAAAGTCTGCTTGGGAACTGCTTTAATGTTTTGTTTTGGTTCATAAACCAGGACATGGAAATATTATAATATTATTCTACAATTTAAAAGCTATACTGAAAATTCTTGTGTCAAGTAGTCAAAATTTATTTTAATGTTATAAATATTGAATGACTTCAATTAGGAATAATTTTGAAATCTTTATATTGAAATTGAGTTTGGTTAAAACCTTTGAGAAAATATTTCAACAAATATGTCTCTGAAGGAGAATTAAGCTGTTATACTCTTAATTTTTTGATTGGTGAAAGTAATTATTTGAAAAAGGCAGGGCCGGCCGAGTGGCTCAGTTGGTTAAGAGCTTGCTCAAGAGTTTGAGCTCTGAGCAACAGCAGTTCAAGTCCCGGCCCGAGCTGAGCAGCCACTGAGCTGCCAACAGGTGGCAGGATGGCTCAGCTAAAAAAAAAAAAAAAAAAGAAAGAAAAAGGAGCAATTGTTTGAAGAAAGGCATATGTGGGCTCTACTTGCTTCTAGGTCAAGTCTAGTCTTTGAGCAACTCCCAAAGTTCCAGAATAATGGCACCCCAGCAAGCTGGAGGCCTGGAGGGTACATTCCCTGTGTGTTAACATGTGAATGGCAGTATTTACTAAGCATCCATGTTTTCTCTGTTCCCAGCTGATCTTTTCCAGTGGATCGTGATACTCTTATGCTTCAGGCCTAGCTTTCTTGGACTCATTTTATAGAAAATTAATCATAGGGATCCCCCGAAATAGCTGAGAAGGAAGTAAGAGGGACATTTTCTTTTAAATACTGTAATGGTTGTAGACAGTAAATACTGCCTTCAACATCCACTTTCTAGTAAATGTGGGTTGACTAGCATGTGGGTGTCTTTTGAAAGGATGTGGGAAGAGGAATCAGAGAATCTGGCATTGTCTTCCGGGTCTGCATCTGTCACTCTTTCCCATGATTTCATGAGCCTCTCTGGTGCTGTGTCACAGGATTACTCACTTATTTCACTGGGTGTGCACTTGTAAGTTATTCAGTTTACCTTCAGTGCTCCTCTCTGTATTCTTTTCAATACTGTTGAGTAGAGTGGTTCTTAGCTGTCACTTCCCTGTTCCAGTATCTTTCTTATTGTCTGATTTAGATCAATTCAGTATGATGCAAATACTTTGTCATTGTATCATTCTTTTCCTTTCAGAATAAGCATCTGTAATATGTTTAGCCCTGGGAAATCTGAGCTCAGAAATAATTTTAAATATTAGTTGGTTGGGATACATTTTTCTGGTTTGAATATCAGCTTAGCAATGTCTATATGAATTTGCTTTTCAGCAAGTGAGTTTTTTGTTTTCTCCATGAAGATAAATACATTTGTTTGATCGATTTTCTATGTATGAAAAAATATTTTATTTTTTATAAAATTAATAATTTTAACATAACTTCATCCTATTATGTAGAGTTTAGTTTCAGCTTCTTTTGCTGATTCTTTTTCCGTTTCATTGAAACGTCCTCTGAAATATTTTTGATAGTATAATATTGCTTCATGTGTACATATCATTTTATCTTTTCTCTTTGGTTGTAGTCTTTGTTTTTCTTTTTTTTTAACTAATATAAATAAAGCCATAGCTTTTTGTAAATGTATAGTTATATGCCTCTGAATATTTCTTTAGAATAGATAAATTAGAAATGGAATTGCTGGGTTAACAGGTATGAATTTTAGTTTTACTTTGTGTTTACTAATACTTAGTAATTATATTTTAACTATTAGTACATATTATCTGTTTACTTTTCAGGAAAGTTATACCAATTTAATTTACATCCACATAAGCACAGATCTCACTGCTGAAAAGTTGTCTGCATTGCTGTTTTTTTTGGCTAACATTGGATATTACATTCAAAGAAATCGTCAATTTGATAGGTGAAAATGGAAGTTCATTTTAATTTTTTTAATGCTTTTTAAATTATTGGTCAGTGTAAAAACTCTTTTTCTCCTTTTCCTTTTCTTTTTCCATCTCTTCCTTCTTCACCCTCTCTCCCTCTCCCCATCTCGCCTTCTCCTCTCTGCCATTTGTGTTTCTTCAGGAAAAAATTTTTTTTGCCCTTGTTTTTATTGGGGTATAATGTTCTTACCGTTAGCTTATAAGGAAGTGTTTTAAAGTTGTGAGTGCCCAGAAATCAAACAGATAGTTGATCTTGTTAATATGGCATATTTAGAAATATCCCACCAACTGTGTATCTGAGGCAAAAATATAAAAAGATTCTATAAAGTGCCCGTGTAAACAGGAGTTTATACACATACGCACAGTGTGTATTCAGTGGTTCTCAACCTATGGGTCGTGACCCCTTTGGGGGTCGAACGACCTTTTCACAGAGGTCGCCTAAGACCATCGGAAAACAAAAAGATGTTTTACATTACGATTCATAACAGTAGCAAAATTACAGTTATAGAGTAGCAACGAAAATAATGTTATGGTTGGGGGTCACCACAACATGAGGAACTGTATTNAAGGTTGAGAACTGCTGGTATAGATGGTTTGGTCATACGTATAGTATCAGTAATTATCACCCTGTGAATGTTTTAGTAATATTCATCAAGACAAATGGGTTGGAGTAAACAATTACACTTGAAAATCATTTTCTTAGCACAAGAGTTTGTGATAATGGTCTGCAAGTTGGGTGGGTCAGAGTTTCAGGGAATCACCAGGGTGAAGTAAACAGTGTTAGCCAGGTTAATGAAGACTCAGATATGCTGGCTGCATGAGTCTGCTGCTGGGAGAGGGGAGGGCTCAACAGTGAAATAATGGATTCTGCCAGCACTTCTGTCTGGGAGAAAGCTGCCCCTTCAGCCCTTGCCCTGAAGCCAGACAATTCAGTTCTTCCCCATATGTCCTGGTGACTTTTGAGCTGCTGCCCCAGCGCTGAAGCTCAGAGTGAATGAGTACATCAGGGAGTAAGTCTGTGCATGGGCTCTTTAAGAGGAGTGGCTGGGACTCCAGCTGCCCTTGTCTCACACAGCCACAATGTCCGCTGGTTTTCCTAGCCAGAAGTTGTGGGGACTTCTCTTTCTGTTACTGGCACCCTGGGCTGGGAGCCTGGTGTGGCATTTGGACCCCTTGATTCTCCAGTGGGTTCTCCACAGCTGAGATAATGCCTCCCGATTTTTAACTGCCACACACAGGTGTGGGACCAGCCCATTCTGTGTCTTTGCCCCTCCTGCCAGACTTTAGGTGGCTTCTTCTGTATGTCCTCAGTCCTAATAAGACTTCTGTTCAGCTAGACTTCAGGTAATTCTCAATGATGGTTGTTCTGTAGTTTAGTTGTAATTTTTATGTGGTCATGAGAGGAGGCAAACAGAGCATTTTACGTACTCTGACATCTTGACCAATCTAAACTTGTATTTCAAATAACATTTAACAAAATGAAATAGACAAATATAGGTAAGTGAATGGAGGCCCCCCTCCCCAAAAGAGTGGTATTAAAATAATCTTCTTTTTGGTCTTTATTAGTAATAAAATTGAAAGTGGTGGAGGCAAGAGAGGTGGTCAGCTTGTAGGTGACATGTTTTTAAGGGGACTGTTATGGCATTTTGCTAGTTTAATTGGCAGCTATTTTTCCTTTCTTGGTGAATAATATAATAATGATGCATCTTACAGTTGGTAGTTTTCCAGACTTAGTGAAGTAACTTGAAGATGAGCAGACATTTTTTCTTTCTAAGAGTTTCATTTTGTGTCTCTCATTTTTGTATGTATGGATGAGTAAGTAGGCCTTACTAGTTACACATTTATCAGTTCTCTCTGCTGGACTTTTAAGCCAAGTGGTTAGTTTGTCGGCACACATGCCGGGCTACATTGCCTGGGTTAGTCCCCACTCCACCAGCATCAAGTTGTGACCTCAAGCTGATTTTCTAGTCTACTGCCTCAGTATCCTCATTTGGGGAATGGGGATGATGACAACACTCACCTCCCAGGGTTGTCACATTCAAATTTGTGTAAAGTATTTAGATCAGTGCTGCTTCGGGAGAGTGCCACGTGTACAATCGTCACTACTTGCCTGGTGATACGGTAGACACCAGATGATGTCTGCAGGAGGACGTTAGCAGTGACTAGAGATTTTGAACACAGGAGATATGAAAAATCCTGGTTCTTACCAACATCCTTTGACTCTTTAGCCTTGAGAAATAAATCAGATGGGTAATTTGATAAAGTCACTTTTAAATATAGTAGCATCAATTATAAATACAGGTCGAAGGAGGTGATTATGAAATTGTTATGAAAATGTTTAGGGTATTTAAAAAAAAAGAAACTTTTATAATTTTTAACAACACTCAACGCTGTTTATGGTGCATCTCCACATCAGCAGATGCTTCTGACAGAAGATGCCTAAACATGGTCAAGTCCTTTAAGAGCCATTTGTGTTTTTAAATCAAACTTGAAGTTCTTTCAACAACCTTTAGAGGGCAGTAAAGAATTACAAATGAATCTAACACATATCCTAAATAAACCAAAGGAAAGAATGGTCATTCTTGATGTTGTGTATAAAACTCTACTGATAAGCTAGCCTCGTGGGAGATGTACTCTGTTTATGTATTTATTGGACCTCAGTGCAAATGTTGCTTTGCTTTTGGGATTCTTAGAATTATATAATTATTTGTGAGTCAATCATAAAAACACAAGTACTTACATTTTAACTTTGTTTTAAATGTATTTTCAAGGTGCTCACTAAAGAGATTCAAGTAGTATTTTAGGTGTAAGTTGTTAAATTGTACTTTTTAGGAATTAAACAACCAAATTATACCTTGTAAATTCAGTCTACTTCTAAATTGAGTTCCTAGTCAATCATTAGAGTCTTAACCAGGCAGTGAGAAAAAATACTTACTGCACATAGCGTACTCTCTCACTCGGGGAGGAGAAAGAATTGTAGGATTACAGGGATTTCATACTTTTATTATGTGGATTATTTTATCATATTCCTTTCAGTAGGCAGTGTCTTCAGAGCAGCAGCCATAGGTCTCTTCATTCTCAGAGGCTTTAATTTAGGAGAGTGCCATTAAATATGTCCTCTGTACTCATTTAAATAATCATTGAGAGCCCACTTTGTGCTGCCTGTTCTTGGTATCCAGTGACAGATATGACAAACAGGGTCTCTGTGGTCAAGAAGCTTATTGCCTGATAAGGCAAGATGGACATTTAAACAGGAACTTATGATACACTGTGATAGATTGTTTGATATGGGAAAGATAGGTGTTATAGGAATACAAAAAGCAGACACCTGACAGGTGTGGGTAGGATAAAAATGGCCTCTCAAAGGTGGGTGGCACCTAGAGAGGAGTATGTTGGTCAAGGGAAGAGTGTAGGAGTGGGGAGTAGAGCAGTGGTCTTGTCAGAGTCACGTATTCAGAAAGGGGGTAAGGATGGGACAGGAGAACTAAGTAGGGACCAGGTCTTGAGGACCTTAAGGCTTTGTTAATCGGTTTGACTTGAATGGCAGTGGGATCTATTGAAGTGTTTATACGGAGGCATGACATGCTTAGATTTGTGTTTTCCAAAAGCCCCTCTGGCATCACTAAGAAAATGGATCTGCTGGGTAAGAATGGAGGTTGGCAGACCACTCAGTTGTAATAATGTGTGAGGGATGACATTGTCCTTGGTGAACACAGCAGCTGTGGAGTTGGAGAGAGTGGATGGATGGATCTGAGAGATGGGGGAGGCAGGACTTGGTGGTTCAGTGTGCAGAGGTGAGAAGTAGGGTGGCAGCCTAGGTTTCTGACTTGAGCTGTTGGGTGATGGAACGCTCAGGCCAGGGAGCTCTGAAGGGGGAACATGTTTAGAGGTAATCTTCTGACTCAGGTACATTAATTTGAGATGTTTTTAACAATATATGCCACACATCTGGTTAGATTGACCTGAAGCCCAGGACAGATCCAAACTAGAGATAGACTTTAGGCGTTATTAATTTAGATGATACTTGAAGCCGTGGAATTAACGAGATTGCCTAGAAATAGAGCGAGAAGAGAAAAGGTCTTGGAATGAAGAGAAGTGGAACAGGACCTCCTAAAGGAGATGCGGAGGCATAACCAGAAAGATGGGTAGAGCTGGGGGAAGGCTGTTTCTCTAAAGCCAAGGAAAGAAGTGTTTTAAAGAGGAGGGAGAGTCAAATGTGGCCCCAGTTGTAAGACATCAACTAAGGCTGACAACTGTTCCTGTCATTTGAGGGTGACTTTAGCTGAGGCAGATCAGCAGTGCTCACTCTGCAGTGAGAGGCTAGTGGGGCCGAGGAAGGGAAGGTAATGGACTGTAGTCACTCCCGCACAAAACAAAAGGTGGTGGCTGGAAACCTTTGTGTAAAGAGTAGTTTTAAATGCTGTTGGGAAGAAGGAAGTAGAGGTTGATAATTCCTAGAAGGAAAGGAAGAGACGGAGAGGACATTCAGAGCCCAGAGGTGGGGCAGATATTAGCTTTAAAGCTGGGATGGTGATGAGTATGTGGGTTTGATGGCGAGAGGGTGGAGAGGCGCCTCATGACCTGGGAGGAAGAATGGAGAGAAAGCAGTGGGACAAAGATCTGAGGATAGTGAGGGCTGAAACCGCTGTTTTAAAGTAAGGAAGAGAAAAGAAAAGGTTTCTCGGCGGCATGGAAGACTAGCTGAGGTTGAATGCCATTGACTCCAACATTACATGATGATTTTTTTTTTTCGTAAATGTTTTTGTTATGTGGTCATTCAGTTGCATTTTCATTTCCAAATGTGGGTATCATTAGAGACTCGAGAAGACGAATTGGCAGTGGAGAAATTGTACACTCAAGTAAATTAGAGATTATAAAACAGAATTAATGACTTAAACACTATATATCTATTTATCAAATTGTCTTAATGCCAGAGAAAAATTTCTGGTTTATGAAGGAGCTCAAAAATGAAATGTAAGGGCCGGCCGAGTGGCGCGATGATTAAGAACTGGCTTGGGATGCCAGAGGGCCCCGGTTCGGATCCCACATATGAGAGCCAGTGACACTGCCCTCTACAGCTGGGATGCTGAACAACAGCTCAACCTGGAGCTGGGCTGCCGTGAGTCGCCGGCGATGGCATAGGCTACAGCCCCTGTGACAGTGGGTTGCCATGGGCTACCGTGTGTAGCCAGCAGCCAGCGTGAGTGGCCAGCAGCCGCAGTGAATGGTCGTCCAGAAGCTGGTGACTGATCTGCCTCACCCGGGAAGAGCGCAGTGATGGTGCCAACTTGGGCCAGTGAAGCAACGTCCTCCACAGCTAGACTGAAGAACAAAACGACAGCAACTTGTCTGTTCCCCTTCCCCCAATTCCCCAATAAAAATCTTTAAAAAACAAAAACAAAAAACAAACAAAAAAAACCGAATCCTATTATTTAAAAAAAAAAAAAATGAAATGTAAAAAATGTTAGCAAAAACGTGTAACCTGTTACGAAAAACCAATGTGTTATCTAAGTACTGCTGGATTGATTGTTGGTGTGACGCCAGTGGGAAAACCCTAGAAGAGACCCTAAAAAATATAGATTTAAAAGGAACAATACAAACTTCAATTTTCATGGAATTGAGCTGCTTTTATTATGTGTAGAAAATTGGAGCTAGACAGTGGAGAGTAGCCACAAAAACTTTTTTAATGTTTCTGTAATAAATATAGGGTCCTGCAGAGGTAGTACAAGAGTAGTTAACATTTTCATGTCATCTATCAGGAGTATGTGAAGATTTTGTCAGTGATGTTAAACTTCCTGTGGTAGAAAAATGTCAAGATGGATACGTGTAAGCTGCATAGTCATTACACAAGGCTGGAAAATAAATGGATAGCATTTACTGTGAATACACGCAAAGCAGTGCATTTTAGGAACTATTCAAAGTGCACTAGAGGACAGATTCAGGGACATTGAATATGACAGCGAGACCTGAGGATCATTATGTGTGATTTGTAAAGACATTACTCAATTTGTTTCCAGATAAAAAAGTCCACCAAAATTCTATGATAAAATTACGAACATTGAAAAATAAACAAACCTCCCACAAATAGTTATCTAGATTATTTTATTTAACTTTGTTTGCTACACTACAAGGAAATCAAATCACACCCTGGAAAGACCGTGAGAACCAGTATGTATTGTGCGTGCCTGCACACACGTTGGATGTTTTAAATATCCATAGCCAGTGCTCCAGACAAGACTGCCTGGCTTCACGGGGAAGACACAGTCCAGTCATTCCAGCCTTGGGCTAAAACCTGAAACAGGGTTATAAATGGTAGTTGCTCCCCTGAGAAGCTTACTTAAGCCATAAGATAGATGAATATCACTTAAAACAGCATTTTATTATGCTCTCTTACATTGAAAAGTAATTTCAGTCAAAGACACTCTAAGTATTAGACTAGGAATCTTAGCCCCATTTGAGGTTTAGTAGAAAAAAGTACCTCTTCATTCTAGGCTTACAGATGAAATGTGAAGCTCGAAACCTGTTCTTTGGAAGAATATTTACCATATTCATGGGTCACAGATTCTTAATGGCGTGGAAGATACCAGGTGTATTTGGAACACGTGCTGATCTTCTGAGGTGGTCCTGCTGTTTCTTCACTGGCCAAAGAGTACATGTTAAACGAGGCCTGCAGAATCCCCAGTCACTTAATCCTTAACTTACAGAAAAGAGTATTTTTTGAAGTATATATCGTCACTGCTATTTTTTTCACACCCGTTCATAGATTTCACTTCCTCATTACTCTCTTAAGAGTGATTTTTTTGAATGACTGCATAGAGCAACAAATTATCTAGGTAGCTACTTAAAGGCATTTGCAGCAGTAACAAGAACCTGTCAAGTCTGACCCATATTAAAACCTCTTTGTAGTCCTTCCTCTGATGGACCCATCTCTGATTGCACCCTCGTGTACAATAGTGTCCCATCATACTCTGGTAGAGCCTTTGAATGAGAAATTAAAAGTGGAGCAGAGAACGGCTGCTCCATGGTGACCTTCAAGCCTTTAGATGGCTTTATAATCTAGTAAAGAACAGAAGCAGAGTCTGGGCTCAGGCTCACCTCCCTTCTCCCTTCAAGGTTCATGTTTCTCTCAGGTGACAAGGTCACATTCAGGTCCTTAAGGAAATGTCACTTTTGTCTCCAGAGAGCTAGGGAATAGTAAATGGTTCATGTACAATAGGCAGACTAATTGTAAAGAAGCCATAAAATGGAGCTTATATTTAATCAGGATATTGCATTATTATAAGATAAAATTTTTCTATTTATTTTTCAAATACAATTATTTTGTTTTATGCCATTTTTTATTAGGTCTTTATATTCTGTAAAGTAATATAATGCTACTTGATGAGATAGCTAAATCCTTGTTTAGCATGAACATCATAGAAATTGATTATGATTATGAAAAGGTTATTTCCTGTTTTAGGGGTCACGAATTAAAGCTACTATTTTATTTTATTTTATTTTGAAAGGTATATTGCAGATATACAGGAGGGAGAGCATTGTGTTGGTTTTAAGTGTATTTCCCTGTGGTGCCTAACATTAATTCTTTGACTCTCTTGCAGAGTTCTCTGGGGTGCTGCATCACTGTCACATTCTGGCATCTGAGATGGTCCATTTCATTCATCAAATGCAGTATTACATTACATTCGAGGTACAGTCTAATCATCCATTGATATTAGTTTAAATAAGTCATGTCTTATGACTTTGGTGTTATTTGTAGAAGATGCTACACTAGGAAGAACATAACCTTATCCCTAAATTTTGCATTGTTGTTCCCTAGGTGCTTGAATGTTCTTGGGATGAACTTTGGAACAAAGTGCAGCAGGCCCGAGACTTGGATCACATCATTGCAGCGCACGAGGTATTCTTGGATACCATCATCTCCCGGTGTCTTCTGGATGCTGACTCCAGGGTAAGGCTCATGTGTGGTTTAGAAACAAAACCCAGAAATAATCATAGTCTTTTTTTCTTGGGTTCCTGTCAAATGGAGGATTTTAGAAATTGCCTGATGCCCACATTAGTAGTGATTAAGACAATTCTATTAATAGTTTAATGTTCAAGGTGCACTGTTTCTGAATAGAATTGGAATGACAGTGCTGAAACAAGAATGTGCTTTAAAATGGATATAAAAATGGTAAAGAATATAATGCCCATTCATTTCGTAGGTGTAATAATATCCTCTTGTGGCTGTTCCAAACAGAAAAATTAATCATGAGCAATGGCTTTGTGTTGTGGAGGGATAATATCTGAACAAAATAAACCAAGCAAAGCAGTGTAAGAACAAGACAAATGGTAATCTGAAAGTTCAGAAGAATGGTGTGAGGAAACACAGGGCCCTCTGGGCTACACACTCAATTTTCTTAACCTGGGGAAAACAGTCTTCTCTCTATTTTGCCTTCAAGTCAGTATCTGGCTACATAAGTTAGGAAATAGGCTGTTTGCCTAGATAAATCCTAAGTATTCCTAGGGCCCCATGCTTTTTTGCTAAAATTCATTACCTTTAGACTCCTGTTCTGAAAGTTGCATGTTCCATGTGGCAACTCTTCCTGCAATTTTGATTGTAGATGTGCGGAAACAAGGAACACTTTGTTTTCACTTGAAACAAATATATTGTGGAGTAGGAGGCAAAATTTCAAGTGCATTTTTGACATTTAACGTGCAACTTCAAAGACATTTCAGGCTTGCAGAGGGCTGCTTCCTACTAAACCTCCACTCTCGTCAAGGGTCCTCCTGTGGGAAACGCACTGCTTGAAAGGGCTTTCAGTTTGTCTAAATTTTTAGTATGTCTGGGTTAGCCAACCATGGCTGGGAAAACAGGAATTTTGATATGCCAAATTTCATTATTAAAGAATTATTGATCATATGCGTTAAAAAAAACTGCTCAGATCAAAGATGCTTCTATATAGAATGTTTTTTATAAATGCATTGAAATAATGGCACAAAAGTAATTTAAAATACCCTAACTATAATTAGTAATTTAAGAAATGCACATCACAAACCTCTTAGCCTCTTATTATTATTAAGTCGCGTTTTCCTCAGGCCGAGATTATACAAAGTTTCACAGCTTCTGTGAATTGTATTGTTGACACATTCATTTTTCAGTAGCTGTAGATGAGCATCCTCATACACTATTGGATAAGTTGATGTAAAAACAAATAGGACATCATTCATTTTTGGACTCACGGCATTCACTGTCACAGATGTCCCAAGTGTCCTGGTCAGACAACACAGGGGCTCTGGGCAGATGAACCGAGGTCACCGTCCCACTTCCCAGCTTTTGACCCCGGTGTTCTCGTGTTTTAAAAGGGCGCGATAGGGCCGGCCGAGTGGCGCGATGGTTAAGAACTCGCTTGGGATGCCAGAGGGCCCCGGTTCGGATCCCACATATGAGGGCCAGTGACACTG
>NW_017731441.1:2634536-2655736 GCF_001890085.2 Hipposideros armiger | reverse complement strand
GATGGTGCCAACTTGGGCCAGTGAAGCAACGTCCTCCACAACTAGATTGAAGAACAAAACGACAGCAACTTGTCTGTTTCCCTTCCCCCAATTCCCCAGCACTGTTCCCATTCCCCAATTCCCCAATAAAAAAAAATCTTAAAAAAAAAGAAAAAAAAAAAAGGGCGCGATACTCGTCTGTTTCATAGATTCATGAGAATTAAACTATGTAATTCACTTAAACTGTTCATCATAGTCTGTGTTGCATAAGTGTTAGTTGCTACTGTTTTTCAACTATTAAAAGGCATCTTGTGTGTGAGTGTTTCAGAAACCATGTGAACTACTGAGTATTAATATCCACACTGAAATCAGTCTAATTGTAAATAGGACACTCATGCAACTGATAATGTAGGAGTTTTAGCCCACTTACATGTATGAATATTCTGTATGAAACAAATTAAATAGTCACACTTCTTGCCTCTAGAAGATTTCCACTGATATGAACAGATGCCAAGGGAGAAAATATTTTTGCCTGTAACATAGTTTTCTTGTGATAACAGACTGTTTATATGTGAGTTGGTCCTGACTGGCTTCATTGACAGAGTCATTGTTCTAAAGGCTTAATAATAATTTCTGAAATGGTCCCTTGCTGGTGGTTTTACTTTTAATTTGATGGTTTGTTTAAAATAATTACTAGAGTCCTTTGTTTTTTTAAGAAACCCAATATATAAAACAGATTGAAATAATCTGTTACTGACATAAATTAAGTATATTTTTATTGTATCACTTAGTAAGAAAAACAAGGCTGTTTGATACACAGAATTTTAATGTTGGAAGTTGTGGCATGACAGTTGCAGGAGTGTGTGTACATTTTTGTAATTTTTCTGCATTGTTGAGAAAAATCCTGAGTCAGTAAATTGTTGTAAACTGATGTCACCACCGAAGACACTTTTGCAGTTATCCTGTATGAACAAATAGCTAACAGAAGCCCACACTGCACCCTTAGCTTGAAGTAAACAGTAGTAAATCACCTCATAGATTAATTGCTCCAAAAATAATAAATTTTTATTTGACTATAATAAAAAACAAATTAGAGGAAATAAGTCATTATTAAAACAAAATAATATACCATCTTTATCTTTTGTTTTGCCTTTTTGTTAAAAGGCAAGATCCCTCCAAAAGAACAAACAACTTTTCAGATATTACAGTGTTTCCTGTGTGACTCTCACAGCTGCCTAACTGAAGGGACAGCGGTCCTTGGTTAGGTCCTTCTTGTGACCAAATCGAGTCTGCATTGTTGTTTCCCACAAGTACCTTGCAGTAAATGAGCAAGAATGTGAACTGTCATTTTGCAATATCTGAGTTCTCTTGAATTAGGTTGTTCTGGAAGTTATTTAGCAAATACTAATTTCAGGGTTTTTTTTACTGAAGTGTCAGACATTAGCTCAACTGGTAATGGTGCTGCTACAACTTAGTAAATGAAATTTGGACCCAAGTATTACTGTTCCTTCACAGAGGGAAATATTTTAGCAGGATAGAGCACACATCCATCAGATGATGGTGATGGGAATGGCATTGCAAATGTCTTCACTAACTCTAAAATTGTTTTCAAAACAGCATTAGCCCTAGGTGTCAATTTCTCCCCAAATCAGCTTTATTACATCTTCCCATCCATGAACTTGGAGCTTCTTCAGTTTTCTAGGTTTCTTTTATACTTCTCAATAGTTAGTTATACCATATTTATCTGATAAACATTTTGTAAATATTTCATTAAGTTATTACTACGTTTGTGGAATTTGGCTGTCTGTAGGAATGCTATTAATTTCTTTACTTTGATCTTTTATTTATTTTTTTTTAGCTGAGCTGTCTTGCCACCTGTTGGCAGCTCAGCTGCTGCTCAGCTCAGGCCGGGAAACGAACCGCTGTTGCTCAGAGCTCGCATTCTTGAGTGAGCTCTTAACCAACTGAGTCACTTGGCTGGTCCCTACTTTGATCTTTTATTCATTTTTTTATTCCATTTTCTAGAGCCGCTTAGATCCTGTTTTTTACAAGGAAAAAGTTTGCTTCTTTCCACAGGGTATGCCTTCTGTTGCTTTTCCTTGCCTTAGGATATTTGCTGGGTTGACTAGGAGCACAGGTGGGACTCCGTGTCTTACTGCGGACATATAAAAGAGATGTTCAATTCTTGCGACATTGACTGCAATGTTTGCTAAGACATCTGATAGGACCTTTATCAAATTGAGGAGGTCCCCTTCTAGTCTTAGTTTGTTTAGATGTTTTATAAATCATGAGTAAGTGTTAAATTTTAACACATGATTTTTTTTTCTCTGCACTATTGCAATTATCTTTTTACCCCCTCAAATTGTTAACAGTTTTTTTTTAAAAGCCTGAGATGGCAGAGGATCAAGTTAATCCTCTTCTTCAGTCATGGCACACTGTTGTCATCCCATGAAAGACCTCCCATGTTTTCTGATTTGATGTTATTCCCTTACCCACTCCCCAGCTTCTCTCCCTTGATCCTTCCCCACCGCTGGCACCAGTGTCAACGTATCTGCTTTATGTCCTCGGGTATATATGTGGTATTTTGCATGGATGTATTTTTTATTTACATAAATGATTTTATGCTTTAGATCTCTTTCTGTTTCCTTTCTGTGCTGCAGTAGGGGAAAGAATAACGAAAATATGGTAGTTGTATACTGAAAAATACTGTGTAACACTTATAAGCAATGAACTATATACAGTGACATTGAAATGTTCTCAAGACAGTGTTTCTCCCCCAGTGTTAAACCATCATTTCATTCCTGGTATAAAATATGATACCCTTTTTTCAAAAACCTTGCTGAATTTGTTTTTTATATTTTATTAAGAATTTCCTTTGTTACAGTCTTGATGTTTGGATTTGGTATGTGTCACCAAAAAAAAAAAAAAAGAAAAGAAAGAAAGAAAAAGAAATCTGTGCTTTCTATTCTTTTTCTCTAATCCATGGAATAGCTCTATTCCTCACTCAGCCTCTAACTACTAGCTTTGAAACTTGGGGCAACACTTCCAGTTTGTAAGGTTGTTGTTAGGATTGGAGGTGATTTGCATAGAGAGCTTGAGATATGTCAGACTGCTGTTGCTATGGTGATATAGAATTATGGGGTTTTGCCAGGATCTGATATAGTGCTCTTGCATAGTAGGCGTTCAGTAAATGTTTGATAATGAGTGAGTGAATGAATGAATGAATGAACGAATGGACAACTAGTAAGGGCTTTGAGAATGTGAGTTGATACCGTTTTATATCTTTTTACTAATTATCAATATTTATTTGAAAAACTTAGGAATAAGCATTCTGGGCTCTACATAAAAAGCTGTCTTATCTCTTCAGGCACTTTTAAACCAACTGAGAGCTGTGTTTGATCAAATCATCGAACTTCAGAATACTCAAGATGCAATATACAGAGCTGCTCTAGAAGAATTGCAGAGACGATTACAGTTTGAAGAGAAAAAGAAGCAGCGTGAAATTGAGGTATGGTGTTTATACTAGGGGACTTATCAATTTAAATAATGAATTTATTGCCATAATATTCACAAATACAAAAAATAATTTTCCTGCTGAAATATTTGTAAAGCTGAGACTGTGCTCACATTTGGAGTCCTGAGGAAGTGCTGTTTTAAAGGGAGTGGTCACCATCACTATCATGATGTTTTTAAAAATAAAAACAACAATATTCATGAGAGTCACAAATCTCTTGCCACTTTTCATTAATAAGTGTTGAGATGCTGATACCCATCTGTATTGGTATCCCCTCAGATTGGTACTCCGACTGTATTGCTTTATTATTTGAAACTGGTGGATACATATATACATATGGGAACCTAATTTCTGCTTTTACAGCTGTTTTCAGTGACCTTACTGAAGTATTTTATGTCTTGTGACCTTGAATTATGAAGATTTATTGAGCAAGTTTGTTTATGGGATTTCTTGTATTTGATATAATCTGTATAATCATTTACTTCTTCAAGATGCTCATTTTTGGGATGGTGACCATTTTTTCAGTTAATACTAAAAATTTCAGTTAATAATAAATTTTATTTAGTTTCATTTTTGAGTGTTTGTTCCATTAAAATTAGTGATAGAAGATCATGTTTAGCTTGGAAAACGCACAACTTAGAGCACAAGTTGTTTCTCCAGGATATTTTGGAAAGAGGAGTACTTGCTCCGTTTGTACTGCCCAGAATGGTTGTGACTTTGAAATGTCAGCGCTTGCGTACACAGAGAGGCACCCCTAACTACCAGGCCGACTGAAGTGTAATCTCGATGTAACTCACTGACTTTGTTCCTTTCAGAGACTTAACTGCTCCAAGATGTAGTTTCCTTTTTGTAAAATAGTAGTGAGTTACTTACTTACATGTGGTAATATACAAGTATGTCAATTATTTAGCACTTAATAAATATTCAATAAATGCTAGCCATTGGTGTGATGTTTAAAACTGCCCACATGGCCCAGAGAATCTGCCTACTAAACTAAATACTAGTAAATACTAAACTATATAAGTCTGCCAGAATCAGTCTTTAGGATTTTCACACTCTGACATAATAGCACGGTGACCAGTTGTGTGGAAGTTGATGGTTCTCTCTCCAGACTGTTAACCATCAGCGTCGGAGTGGAACAGATCTACATAATAAGTCAGGTTTATTCAGTGTATGTTATTCAGATATGCTTCGGGATACAGTAGGACATCTAAAAGCTGAAACTCTTATCTGAAAAATTATTTAAATTCACTAGGCAAAATAATTTATGAAGCAATCATTTAGACCTAAGGTTCACTGACGTTTTAAAAAGATTATGCAAAGACTCATAAAAAGATTTCAGGACACTGAGAGTGCTGAGTAAATGAATCCTGAGTGTGATGAAAGTTGGCTCTGCCTGCTTCACTCTCAGCGTTTTGGGGTTTTTTTTTCCTTCTCTTGCTGCTTTTGGGCAAAGGATTCCCTAAGGGTCCTCTTCCTCCCTCAGTCCCTGTCCTTATTTATCTGATTTCTTTCCACTTTTCTTCTCAAAATCCCTACATTTATAATGATATTTCTAATTCAAATTTAGGATTAAAGCACTTTTCTTTCTTTTTATATCTTTTACATTGAAAATCTTGATTTCTAACATTGGCATACTCGGTTATTTGCTGACAACACTCGCCCCCCACCCCCTTCCACACACACAACATCTATACACACACCTCTTTCAAAACAAGAATGCTGGTACTACCGCCAACAATCTAGCCGCAGTATAGTTACTAAACAGTATGTCCACTAGGTATGTACATCAGATTCCATGTTGTAATGCCCCTTGAAATAGTTACTCCCTTATGGTTATGCCACTAACTCAATACACAATTAGATTAGTTGGTTCATTTTTGCTTTTACATTTTAGGGATAGCTTTAATTTATAAAACAAAACTGAATTTAATTGTCTAAAACAGTTATCTGGTTCCAAAGTCAAATCTACAAAATAAAGCATTTAGACAAGTATGGCTTTGTTGCTCTCTACTCGGGACTAGTTTCTGTCATGAATGTGGGTGTAAAAGTCCAAATAAAATACCACCAAACTGTGATATATCAATGGATAGGACGTTACAAACAAGAATACAAAGCTCTTTTATCATTCTAATAAAAATATTGTAATTCAATTTACAAACTTACGATGAAATTTTATGAAAAATTACGATCGTCTGAATAGATGGAGAAAATCATTTAATACCAAGTAAAGTCTGATAAAAGGTTGTCTGAAAAATGTACACCAAAATAAGCTTAATGCTGCAGTATTAAAAGTGCCTCCTGGTCGTAGGAATGAGACATGGTGCTGTCTCCACTTTATTCAGTATTGCATTGGTGGTCCAGCCAATGTTATAAACCAAGAAAAAGAAATACAAAATGAAAGAAAGAAAGCTGTCATTGTTTTCTTCTCCATTTTTTTTTATATAAAAATCATGGTTGTGGATATAGAAAATCCAAAATGACCTTTAGATAAATAACTAGAATTAATAACTGAATTTATGAAGGTAGCAGGAACAAGGTCATTATGCAAAAATCAATTGTATTTCTTCCTGTCAGTAACAAACAAAATGAAATTTTAAAAGAAATGCATTAAATGAACATTAAAATGTAATAAAATATATATACAAGACCTCCATACAGAAAATTATAGAACAGCATGGCATCCTAAGATTTGCAGGCTAGATTTGGTCTCCCATCTGTTTCTATAGATAAAGTTTTATTGGGACAGCCATGCCCACTCATTTACATATTATCTGTGCTCTTGTGCTATAGAAGTAGAATTGAGTAATTGCAACAAACACCGTATGGCCTGCAAACCCTAATATATTTGCCCTCTGACCCTTTACAAAAAAAGTTTGCTGACCATTGCATCACTGAGAAATATTAAAGGGACTCTAAATAAGTAGACAAATGTATCAAGTTCATGGATTGGAGAGCTGATATATATAGAGTCAGTGCAATTCCAGTTCTAATCACAGCAGTTTATTTTATTTTATTTTTGGTAGAAAATGATAAGCTAATTCTAAAATTTATGTGGACATACATAGGGCCTAACATAGTGAAGAGAATATTGAACAAGAATAAAATTAGAGGATATACATTTATAATTCAGTATACATATATACTCAAGACTCAAAATAAAGTTCCAGTAATTAATGGTGTTGGCTCAAGGAAGGACAAATGGGAGAAGATATTTATGTACACTTAAGTGACAGCTCATCCAGCTGTATAAAGAGCTCCTACAAATCAGTAAGACAGCTCCTTGAAAATAGGTCTTAAATTTATGAAAAGGTACTCACCCTCATTAATGTCTGGTAAATGAAGATTAAAAACCCCAGTGATATACATTAAACCCCCAACAGAAGGACTAAAATTTTAAAAACAGACAACAGCAAATGTTGGTGAGGATATGAAAAATGAGAACTGCCATATCCCACAGGTAGAAGTTAAGATTATATAGCCACTTTGGAATACTTACTGTTTGGCAGTTCACTAAAGCTGAATTTAGGAACATCTAACGCAGCATGTTCACTGTTAGTATATACTCAACAGGAATGCATCCTCAGACACCCCAGGCGTCATTCCTAATAGCTATAATACCTCCCGGAGAGGAAGACGGTAGTAATTGGAAGGGGCCACAAGAGGGTCTTCTGGGGCACTGGTTATGTTGTGTTTCTCCATCTGGATGGTGGTGCTTGGGTATATTCATCTTGTGACAGTTGTCATGCTGTCCACTTAGGATTCTTCTGCTCCTTTATATGTATTATACTGCAATAAAATGGTATGTTTAAAAAATAAAAGACACAAGTTGGTAGGGGAAGAAGAGATAGGAAGTAATATAAGTTTTGTAATTTCATCATCTTTTAAAACCCAGTGTCAAGATTTTTTTAAAACTCATAAAGTAAGTAAAACAGGTATAAATATATTAAAAGCTATAAACATGAAAATGTCTTCTAAAATCAGGTGGCAGAAAGAGAGAATAATTATTACTCAGGTTGGGGTGTTAAACACATGAGGAAAATGATAAGTTTTATGAAATTAGCTATAGAACAAAAATATAAATCTTTCAGGTTGGAGGAGAAACACAGACCATAGTTACAGATTATCACCCTCAGGTAAACAAAAAGCATATCATGTATATATAATGACAGAACTAAGACCAGACATACTATCCATCCTATCAATCAAGGTGACTAGGTTAAATTAACTTAATAAAAGTACTCTCAGTAATAGATAGTGTTTGCCTGATTGTCCTGGGTAAGTGGACTGGATTGCTTATCACTGAGGGTGGCTTGTTAGAGGACTAAAGGGCTCATTGTCTGGGCAGACCTACTAGTTGGGAAGGTCTGGTATAGAAGAGATGCTTAGAACAAAGTGACATAGAGTGAAAAGAACAGACAAAGCATACTAAGCAAATTAAATTCTTCAAAGGAAACAGGTTGCAGTTTAGGGCAAAAAGCAGTAAACCAAGGATACCTTGTGATGATAAAAGGTGTTAAGTCACAATGAATATTGAAACAATATAGAATCGGTATTCATAAAACAAAAAGTAGGAAATACAAAAAGAATGGATCAAAGCATATATCAACATTAGAAGTATAATTCAGTTTCTCTCAGACATGAAAGCTCAAGTGCATATAACTAAGGACATAATTATAAAATCCATAATACTCAATGCTTATATGAATAAACAAGAGAGAATGACAGTAAGTAAACTGAAAACCCCACTCAAGATGTTAGAAAAGCAGCAGTAAAATAAACCTAAAGAAGACCAGGGGAAACATTTAGTAATGACAAGAGCAAAACTTAATGAAATAGAAAAAAAAGGAGTGATTAAAATTCAAGAGCACATTCTTTCTGGGAGTCCACGGGCTGGTGGGGAAATAAAATGAGCTATTAACTAACCTAATAGGTAATGGAAGGAGAAACCACAAATATACAGAATATGTGAGAGAGAAAAAATCTATGATTTTTCTCAGTTCTATGGAAATAAATCTACATACCTAAAGGAAATGAATGATTTTCTATAGATGTGCAAAATTGACCCCAGAAGACAAAGCAAATTCTAAAAAGAACAACTGCTAAACAAGAAATAAAGTTGTTGAGTAGCTCTGCCACTTAAAAAGCACCAGGCCGGACAGGGCCCAGAGATCCTACGAGACCATTCTGCAGTGATGAACTCTAGTGCTCTGTTAATTATTCCAGTCATAGAAAAGGAAATTTTCCAAGTTCTGTTTATGAAGCAGACACCAGAACACAAAAAGAAAGACCAAATCTGGATTATAAATATTAATGGAAAAAATATTACATAAAATATTACTGGAAACTATTTAACAGAATTTTAAAGGAATAATTTGCCAAGACAAGGGTTCATTTCAGGAATGCAGGGGCAGGAAATCTATTAATTCACTGTGTCAGTTGATGAAAAGAATCCTTTGATGATTTCTATCTATGCCGGCTGAAAAAGTATTTGGTCAAATTCACCATTGATTGAGAATAGTCTTTTAAAAATAGAAGTAGATGGGGCCGGCCGAGTGGCGCGATGGTTAAGAACTGGCTTGGGACGCCAGAGGGTCCCGGTTCGGATCCCACATGTGAGGGCCAGTGACACTGCCCTCCACAGCTAAGATGCTGAACAACAGCTCAACCTGGAGCTGGGCTGCCATGAGTCACCGGCGACGGTGTGGGCTGCAGCCTCTGTGGCAGTGGGTTGCCATGGGCTACCGTGTGTGGCCAGCAGCCAGCGTGAGCGGCCAGCAGCCGCAGTGAGCGGCCGTCCAGAGGCTGGCGACTGATCTGCCTCGCCAGAGAAGAGCGCAATGATGGTGCCAACTTGGGCCAGTGAAGCAACGTCCTCCACAACTAGATTGAAGAACAAAACGACAGCAACTTGTCTGTTCCCCGTTCTCCAATTCCCCAGCACTGTTCCCATCCCCCAATTCCCCAATAAAAATCTTTAAAAAAAAAAAAATAGAAGTAGATGGATGTACCTCTATTACAAAAAAATACATCATGCTTAGGGGAAATAGTAAGAAATATTCCCATTAAAGTCAAGAATTAATGCAAGGTTTAAGGGGTGGCCAGTACTTTGAATCATCTGGTTCTAGTTTTGTGTGTACTGTCTCTTAAAAATGTATGCAAAATGACAGAAAGAGACAAGGCTGTTTATTATAGCATTGTTTGTAATAGCAAAAGACGGTGACACATTATCTAAATTGTTACATGTTATACAGTGTAATACTATATTAAAAACAATGAGGGAGTTCTATGTTAACCATATCTATTAATATAAAATATTTCCAATACTCTGGTTTCTCTTCAGAGCGCATAAATCTTATGTCTTTTAAAATATTTCCAAGGTACCTTATTAATTGGAAAAAGTAAGCTGGAGAAAAATTTGGCATCAGAAAATTATCATAAAAGTTCTTAGTAATACAAAGGTGCATAGAAAGCATACATCTCCCCACTCCTGTCATTTTATCTCAGTCCCACTCTAACAGTTTCTTCCATTCAGATTTTAATTTAATTTGGTACTTCTGATTCTTCAGGGCCAGTGGGGAGTGACAGCAGCAGAGGAAGAGGAGGAGAACAAGAGGATCCAAGAATTTCAAGAATCTATACCAAAAATGTGTTCCCAGTTGCGAATATTGACGCACTTCTACCAGGTGCATATTAGAGTAATAAAATGCTGTCCAAATCACATCACTTGTTTTCTCTAACTGACAATTGGCTGTCAAAATGATTTAAAAGGAGCCATTTCAATCAATGTAGTTGTGAGTAACACCTGCAGTGGTTCCCAGCCTTGGCTGTGACCCTTCCCAGAGATTCTGATCTGACTGCTCTGTGGTGCAGGTCTGGGAACCCTTGCCTGGGATGATTCTAGTGTTATCAGTGGTGGGAGCAGCTCTGCAGCTCAGACTTTGTGAGCTCTGAGGTCAGGCAGCAGCGTGTGGCATGCTGGAGAGAAGTGCACAGGGAGGTACAGCAGGATCATATGTGCAGGAGGCTGCTTGTGTGAGAAGCTCAGTAGCCACAGCAGCTGGGCCGTGAAGCTCAGGTAGAAGAAAGATCTAAAGTTGCCGGCAAGAGAAGCTGATCAACACAGTCCATGTGCTCTGCTCTTTATTTCTATTTTCTGGGGTTTGTTTCTGATTTCATCTGCTTTTCAATATGATTTTCGTATTGGAAATATAGAGGAAAAGATTTTTATGAAGAATTTTCCCTTTCAGTTGCTAATAGCTAATTAGAAAGACAAATTATAATTGACCCTTGAACTTTTAAAAAGTTCCACATATACCACCTCTTCAGGAACTCCCTCAGAAGGAAGGAGAGGGAAAGTGACAGCTGTTAGAGCTTGGAAAGCATTATGGTGTTTTGGTGATTTTTTTTTTTTCTCTGCAGATAAGGACTTTTCCAAACCTGAAAGTATAGAGATGAACAACATTTACCTTGAACAGATAAAGTCTGTTATCTGTGTGATAGGCTGTGGAGCCTGACAGGGGTGGAGTTTCTACTTATTAAGTGACTCAATCCTGAATACAAGCAGTCAGTAATTTTGTCATATTAAAGTTTGAGTAAATTCTGTCACATCTTATCATCTTTACAAATTCCCCTTGATAAGGAGGTCATACAGCTGCACTCTGCCCCACACTTCAGGATGACAGCTGCAGCCCAACATCCAAAAAGGCATGGGACTCTAAAAATATGGCTTAGAGCATGTGTCCATTTTTTTGTTCTCAATTTGTTTCCCATCAGGGCTTTATGGTTAAATAAATATTCTTTCGTAACTCATGTGAAAGATGAAAAGTGTAACACTTTTTTTAAGATGAAAAGAATAGGATGTTTTAACATCAGTTGCTTTGCTGTTTTGATTATTCTTACGAACTTAGGGAAAAATGGAAAGATCTATTGGTTAGCTCTTATAAATAAAATTTACTGATTGCTAATTTGTATTTGTGAAAATGCGCATCTCTTCCTAACATGGGCTCAATTAGGTGGGTAAACTATAGAGTTCCCGAAGCAGTTCTCATCATCCAGGACACCTGCCATGGTGGCTGTTTATGTTTGGAAGGAAAAACAACCCCAAATAGGATTAAAATGGGAGGTGGGGACCACTGTTTTGTGGATAGTTCCTTTCTGAAATGAATGTTGTGTTCTTTTTGTTTCTTTTTAGGGGATTGTGCAGCAGTTTTTGGTGTTGCTGACGACTAGTCCTGATGAAAGTCTCCGGTTTCTTAGCTTTCGGTTGGACTTTAATGAGCATTATAAAGCCAGAGAGCCAAGACTTCGCGTGTCCCTGGGCACGAGAGGGCGGCGCAGTTCCCACACCTGAAGCGTTCCCTAGCTGCTCAGGGAGCTGCAAATGCTATAAATTATGTTATCTGACATAAACATTCACATTTAAATTCTCAAGGCGACTGGCATGCTGCGGGCATCCACCATTTCTGCCCACAAATACTTCAGTGTTTCAATGGCATGGCGTCTGGTAGAATCAAAGTCATGTTTGTATACATTGGAGTTGAAAATATTTGTAATAGCACTAAGTTAAATAGGCTGGTTTGCACTATTCACATTTCTTTTTTAAAATCTTCATATTTAAAAGATATCACACGTTGTTGAAGCTTCTTAAGCTCTCCATGATATAATTTATATATGTCACTTTTCAAAAAAATCAGTTAGAGAGAATTAGGGCAAAGGATATTCATCAATTAAGATGGTAATGTCATTGCTATTTTTTTAACATCCTCTTTAGAGGCAATTTTTGTTAATATAATCAGATTAAATCAAAACAAAATGTCTCTACTAAGGAAATATATAGAACATTTTATTTTGGTTTTTAGTGTTGTAAAATATTAACCTCTGTAAGAACCTTTATATCTTAGTGCATTTACACATGTTTATTCTTCTTTTCTCTTCCTTCAAAGTTTACATTTTTATATTTAATTTACTCTTTCAGATAAGTTATAAAATAGTGTAGAACAAAGTAGGAGTGATGTGGAACAAAAACATCCTTAAACCTAGATTTTTTTAAACCATCAGCTAAAGCAGTGTGTAAATATGGATGACTAGAAAGTTAATGAAGTATTTTATTTTCAAAATTCTGATAAGCATTGGAAAAAAATTGACTTGAATAATGAAGATTTCCTTTTTCCTTGCCTATTTTTTCATTGTAAATATTTATATACTACTGACCAGGTGTTGGAAGGAAATGTTTTTGTAAAAATGTCATATCAAGTTACATAAATCTGCCTTTATTATGTTGCATAAGTGAAGACTTAGAAAATTAAAAGCAATTATCTTTCACATGTATTGGTTGTTCGTTGAATAGTCTGTGGAGACACAGTTCACTTGCCATGTTTACGGGACAGAGGTTGAGAGAGTTTGCTTTAATGTGCTTCAGTATATGAATTATTTCATCAGTGAAACCAAGAAATTAGACTGTGTGCACATTTCAATATAAAGGGATACCACCACTCAGTGCCTGCACGGTGCTGTTGGCCCTCAGTATCAGCCGGTTCTATATCTGCAGATTCAACCAACCACGAATCAAAAATACCAAAACTAAAAAGAAGTTACATTGCTGCTGACATGTACTATGTAGCCAGGCCTACCATGGTTGCCTCTTAACTGAACATGTACAGATGTTTTTTTCTTGTCATATATAGCACAATGTAAATGCTGTATAAATGGTTGTTATACTGTATTCCCTAAACAATACAGTATAACAACCATTTATACAGCATTTACATTACATTATGTATTATAAGTAATGCAGAGATGTTTTAAAGTGTATAGGAGGATGTGCATAGGCTGTATGCAAATATTACGCCGTTTTATATAAGCGACTCGATTTTAGTATAGGGAGGGATTCTGGAACCAATCGCCCGCAGATACCTAGGGACGACTATGTCCTTTTAGTTATCTGATACCCACATCTGATTTCTTTGGGCGTAGAGTCCCTTTAAAATAAAAGGGGATTTCAGGAGTCCTGGCTATGCAGAAAGGAAACCAAGGTGAAAGTCAACTTCTTAGGATATAAATTTAATTTAAAAATCCATGAAATCAGAAATTTGAAGCAGATTTCTCTAGGCAAACTTCCCAGGAATGATGGTATAGTGTGCATCTCCAAGAGAAATTTCCCAAAGATTTTTGATCTTAGAACCTGCTTTGATTTTATTTGAAGTCTTCTCCAGAGGTTAATCCTCAGTAGAAGCCACTCTAGAAAATTCTACCTTGGGGACTAAAACTCCATCTGAACCTAGGAGCCATCAAGTGATTAGGGCAGATTTGTGGGTTATGGAGGAGCTTCTGAGAAGGGGGTCCCTCTATGGAGCCAGGACAGTCCTGGCAGGGCCAGGCTGCAGGTCTCACCCCAGAACAGAGCAGTGGGACTGGAAGACAGGGGGTCAGGGCAGCCTGGGGTGGTGGGGAGATGAGGCCTTGGAAGAATTTATTTCAGACCCACTGGAGTTGTTACTAATAGGCCTGTCACAGAGTTGGGCCCCATCAACCAGAATCAGCAAATGGTTTGATGAGTAGGGGGCCCCCCACACTGGGTGGTTACAATGGGAGACTGCCCCAGCGGGTATAAATTGGCTCAGGAGGCAGATACCCATGGCATGGCCCTGGGATGGTCACTTCAGAGAGTGATAATCATTGTAACCTTCAGGGTTATTGTAAAGATTAGAGATAACTGCTTAGAGTGTGACTCATAGCAGGTTTTTAACGCATTCTTGAGTGCTGGTAGAGTGAATTCTCTTGGCCTCCTGGGCAGCTCAAATAAGCTTTAACCTAGCTTTTCTGTCACTGAGGATGCCTCTTCCACCCAGGAGGTTCAGTTGCAGTGGCTGAAGGCACAGTTATTCTCAGGTTGAAAGGACTTGTCTCCCTCATGTCCTGTTGTGTTAATAGGCTTGACTGCAGAGCGGAATAGGCCTGCCTCTTCTCCTTGGCTATGTGTCACCAGCAGAATTCATGTGGCATTGTGAGTCCCCTCCCTATGGACAGTGTGTCCTCCAGACTTCAAAATATAGAACAGAAGGGTACAGCCAACTTGAAAATCCACTTATTAGGAAAAGAGCACTTACATTAAAGCCACAGTCATACTCAAATTGAGTGACGACACAAAGTCTATGTGAAGAGACAAGTGTTACCACAAACCACCACCTGTGTAGATCTGTGGACAGTTGGAGCTGTGGATTGAGCTTGTGGGCCATGGTGAACATGGACTGCTTGCAGCTGTAGCTACAAATAGCAGGGACAAGCCTCCTATCCCCATCTTCCCATTAGAGTTCTGTAGAATTGATGATGGAGGGCCAGCCCTAGATGAGCGAAACGAACAGATGTGAGTCTGGGATTCAGAGAGGCCTGGGCTAGAGATACTCATTTGGGGATCATCAACATATAAGCAGTATTTGAAGGCACGGAATTCAATGGGATTGCTTAGGGAAAAAGTACAGAGAAGATTCAGGACCAGGCCTGAAGTACTCCCAACATTGAGAGGCTGAGCAGGAGCATGGTGGGAGTCTCACAGGAGCCAAGAGAATGGTGTTGCAAGAAATCAGTGGTCAACTCGAGAATGCTGCTGAAAGGCAGAGTTCCATTATGATAGAGAATTGATCATTGTGCTTGGCAAGAAGGTGGTTTTGACAAGGACTCTTTCATTGGAGTACTTGTTTGTCAATTTTACTGATTTGTTTGAAAGAAGCAGCTTTGGGTTATATGGGTATTTTTCTATAAGTTTTGAATGCATTTAAGACATGTAGAGTTTAAAGCTTAATTATAATGCCAGGAGCCATGGTCCTACCTCCTAGTTTAAAATGTGGAACATTCCTAGTAACCTTGGGACCTCCCTTTTGACTCGACTGATTATATTGGGTTGTCAGAAAAGTCATGACGTATTTTTTCTGTTTTTCGTTGCAAAAATGTGTCATGACTTTTCCGACAACCCAATGTTTCCTGTTCTCTCTGTGCAAGTAAGTCACCCTGATTTTTGTGGCAGTCACTCCCTCGCTTTTCTTTATAATTTTACCACCTGTGTATACACTTCTAACAACAATCGATTGTTGGTGGAATCTTTATTTCAATATTTTATATGTGCGATCACATTGATACCTAAAATTTAAGTGTCAAGTTAATAACTGATACCTCTGGTTGTAACTAAAGTTCACCCATTGCTATGTACTAGAGGCATACCTCATTTTATTGTGCTTTGCCTTATTGAACTTCGCAAATACTGTGGTTTTTACAAGTTGAAGGTAAGCCCACCAGCGGCAAAAAGATTGTGACTCGCTGGAGGCTCAGATGTTGGTTAGCACTTTTAGTAATATTTTTAAATTATGTACATTGTTTTTTTAGATATAATGCTATTGGACACTGAATAGACTATGGTATAGTATAAACAGAACTTTTATTCACCAGGAAACCAAAAAATGCGTGTGACTCGCTTTATTGCAATATTTGCTTTATTGTGGTCTGGAACCAAACCCGCTGTATCTCTGAGGTGTGCTTGTGTTTCATGTTTTGATCATGCCACAGTTTGATCAGCCATTCTATGGCTCATGGGTGTTTGGATGATTTGCAAGTTTTATCTATTATAAACATTGCTTCTGTGAACATTCTTAAACGTATTTCCTTGGGCACATAGTGAAGAATTTTTTGAGAGTAAACCAGAAGTGGAATTGCTAGTGATAGGGTAACTTCAACTTCATTACATAGTGTCAAACTGTTTTAGAAAATGTGCCAAATTACATTCCTACCCCTAGTGGATGAAAGTTTCCTTTGCTCAGTATCCTGGAACACTTGGTATTGCCAGACTTTAAAGGTTTGCCTGTCTGTTTGCTATGTGACGGTATGTTGTGACTTTAATTTCTATTTTTAAAATATTGCTTAGGTTGGATATGTTCTAATATATTTATTGGTTATTTGAATTTTCCCATTTTTGAATTGTTGGTTCCTGTTTTTTGCACTTTTTGAAGACTCGTTTGCCTTTTGAAGGTTTGTTATTGATTTATAGGAGTTCTTCATATATTTTATATACTCATCTTTTGTTACAGTTATATATATTGCACATATCGTCTTCAATTTCTGGTACTCTTTCTTTGTGTTGTCTTCTCTTATTTTAAATTTCAGTATAGAACCATCTACCGACCTTGATGTTTTATAAAAATTTTTGGTTGGCAAATGTGTTTTGCTTAAGAAATATTTCTCAACCCTGAAATCATGGGAGATGGTCTCTTATAGTTTATTCTAAAACCTTAATAGTTTTGTCTTTCACATTTTGTTTTTAATTTGCATGGAATGAATTTTTACACATGGTGTGAGGTAGGAGTCCAGTTTCATTTATTTTACATAAATGTATCCAATTTCTAGGCACCAATAATTGAAAAGTCTAATCTGAAATACCACCTCTGTCATAAAGCAAAAATCTATATGTTCATGTTTTTTCTCCCATTGGTCAAATTTTCTCTCCTTGCATCAATATAAGACTGTCTAAATTTCTATAGTCTTATAATAGAGATTGGTATATCATAAGGAGAGTGCTTCAAACTTCTTATTTTTCTTCAAGAATGCCTTGGCTATTTCTGACTTTTTTTTTCCTTTCATATAAATTTTGGAATCCAGTCCCTACCACCAAAAAAAGGAAAAAAAATGGTATTTTGATTAGGATTGTACTCTATCAATAAATCAATTTGGAAAAAGGTGAAATATTTATAATATTGATTCTTCCAATCTATGACCATAGTATATCCTATGTGTTTACTTAGGCCTTTCTTAATGTCTTTCAAAATTCTATAAATTTCTTCATGATGGGTTTGCACAACTTTTGTTAGATTGAGTCTGAGGGGCTTTCTTTTTTTAAATACTATTGTAAATGGCATCTTTCTTTAAGATATAATTTTTTACCTGTTACTGATAACAAAATGCAAACACTTTTTATATATTGATTTTGTATCCTGAAGTCTTACTAAATTATCTTAGCAATTGTCTATTCTAATAGTTTCTCTGTAGGTTCATTGGATTTTCTGTGTACCTGTGTCGGGATCCTCCAAGAAGCAGATGGAATTAGATATGTGAAAGATGTATTGGGAGGGATACCTGAGAGGGACAATGGGGAGGGATTCGGTGAAGCCTGGGAAAGCCAGCAGATCCTCGTGAGGAAGGGTAGGAGGGAAGGACAGTTGGGCGGAAGAGTTTCCCACTGCAGTCTGGTTCAGAGGACGTTTGGCAAAGCATCAGAGCTAGTTACCTATCAAAGGAGCCCTGTGTCTTCAAGGATGGGCCTATATGGAAACTCTCTGTTGTGGGCTGGTAGAGGCCCATAGAAGCATGACCACAGCGTGAAGGCCATGATGGGTTTTAGAGCATGGCATCCAGGCCTCAGGTCTGACATTCCCATAGGTGAAGATCTGAGAGGCCCATTCTCACGGTCCATAGCTCTATCTCCCCTCTACAAGTTTGGGGAGTGGTTTCCTTAAGTTCCCTTGAGCCTCTCTTTCTGAGGGAAATATCAGAAGAAGGTGGTGAGTGAGGTGAATCCCACTCATCACCGTGTGCAAGGCTGTGACTGGTCATCCTCTCCCTCTTCCACTGTTCATTGTCAATTCCCCACCCACAGGCATCACTTTGACTGATGTTGGTGGCTTGCCTTACTATGTGGCCCAAACCTTCAATCCTGGGTGTGGGGGAATCTGAATCTTCAGCCTTACCTCTTTCGGGCCAAGGTTGCAGCAATAAAATGGAGCTGCCCGTGTGGGATCCCCGGGTGTCGGTGTGCCACGCCATCCCAGCCCTCTGCCAGCGTGGTGACTCCTCAATTGGGGTCCCTGGGCACAAGATGCGTAGGCTGCCGGGCAGCAGCTATCCCCACAGTCCTAGGAACCTTGCTGTTGAGAACACAGCGCCACAGACTGGCTCTTATCACTGCATGTGCTGTGTCCTGCAGAACAATGCCGCTGAAAGGTGCTTCTTGGAAGCCCAAGCCCATGTTCCAGATGGGGTGTGTGTGGCTCAACCAGCAAGCTTTCTGGAAAGGCAGGATCAGTGGTGGAGAGCTTATCAGATGCTGGAGGTGAAGAGCGTCTGCAATTGGAAGGGTGCTTTGAATCACCACACCTTAGAGCAACAATATATTCTGGGATGTTCACGCTTTCAGTTCAGGTTGTATCCTAAATTGCACTGAAGAACAAGTAATATTTTTTAATTCGTGTGTGTTTTCAGCTTGTCATCTTTCCACTGTTTAAAAACACCACAAGCTCTCCACAAATTGTTCTCTATAACACAGTTTGGAGATATTTAAAGACACATTTGAAGTCTGCAGATCCAGGTCTGTGAGCTTTCTTTGTGTCAGCGAGGCCCAAGCGTGGCCCATCTGGGAGGGGACTGCTCCACCCGGAGGCTTTCCGCCACTCTGGGGAGTAAGCGGCACTAACCCCGGCTTTTAAGAACCTATTGCATCAATGGCCAGACAGCCGCGTGTCTGAAGATGCCTTCGGTGTCACCTGGGGACCCCAGGGACACAGCCTCACCTGAGACCTTTGCGCCATGGCTTCCCAGAGTGCGAAGATTTTGTTCCAGGCTCGTTGGGCTGCAGTGACCTCTGCGCAGGAGCCATAGTTTCCAAAATAGCCACAGCACCTGATGTGCACCAGGCACCTCCTACAGTTTACCTTTGCATGCATAGCCACCCCAGAGGGGATTTCCATTCCCGTGTAATTTGGGGAGACCCAGGTTAAGGAGGTGAAGTGGCAGGAGTAGGCCACCAAGTGGAACTCCTCTTTGGTCCCACTGCGGCCATCAGAGACCACCCCTTGCTGGGCTGTGACCTGCTTGGGTGCCTAGCTGGGAACAAGCAGGCTGAGATCCAGACCAGCCCCTCCTACCATGTTGGCCTGTGTCAGGAAGGCATTACCACTCCAGCTGCTGCCGCCTCTGCTCCGGGGCCCCAGCACCCTGGGCAGCCCAGTCCAGCCTCTGCCCTGCTCAGAAGCACATCTCCAAGCTCAGTGAGGGGAGCGCATGGACGTGGAGCTCCGGGAGGAGAGGAAAGAGAAGCATAAATTACAGATCTTGCTGCACTCCGAAAATATACGTCTGCTTTCCAAAAATTGAGTTAAATGGTATGGAAATTTGGCTAAGTGATTATGGATATTGTTCTGTGGACGTGTTGCCAGGTGTCTCTTCAAGAAGAGCATTTGTATTTTTCTGCCTTTATTTTGGGCTTAAGGGTTTAATAAAAATGCAGTGAGGGAATATCGCATAGCAACTTGCCTGGAGTGGAGATTAATGTTGCTGACGAAAGCTTCAGACTGTCTTCTCTCACATGAGTTTGCCAGCTTCCACTGATAATCTAACCCTGTCACCCCTGAGGGACACCAGAGAGCCTGACAGGCTGCATTTGTCCCCACCAGGGGTTGCAGGGTTCCTCCATCAGGACACCCTGCTGTCCTAGTCTGAAGGCTCAGAACTTATATTATTTTTCAACTATAAAACCAAAATAAAAGGCATGCTTTGTTAATATTTAAAATACAGATTGACACTGGTGGTATGACACAGTCTGTATGTTGGAAGGACACAAGTCATGCACAGCCATGAGTTGTCCTGAGAGAAAATGTGTGTGTGTGGTGGTGGTTGGGGGATGGAGTGGGGGGGGGGTATGTCCCTTAGAAGGAAAGGGGCACCTCTTTGACATGCTTTCATTTTTGAAGAATATTTTTGCTAGATATGGAAATCTAGGTTGACACTTTCATCACTTTAAACTTCGTGTTTTGTCATATTCTGGCCTCCTTTATTTCAGTTAAGTCAGTAGTAATTTTTATCTTCATTCTCCTGTATGTGCTTTTTTTCTTTTTTTCTGGCTGTTTTTCAGATTTAATCTTTATCCCTGGTTTTTGACAGTTTGATGTGCCTGAGATGGTTGTCTTTGCATTTTTCCTGCTTTGGGTTTACCAAGCTTCTTGGATTTTGGTTCTCTATTATTTTGTCAATATCCTTGCCCATTATTTCTTCAGATGTTTTTGTGCCCCAATCCTCTCTCTCCTCCTGCTGGGATCCCAATTATATGTATGTTGGGTTGCTAATATTTACCCAGAAATGTTAGAAGTTCTATTTCTTCCCCCACTCTATTTATTCCCTTACGTTTCTGTTTGGATAATTTCTGTTCACATATCTTCAAGTTCACTGATTGTTTGCTGTGTTACTTCCAGTCTGCAAATAAGCCCATAAAGAGGGTTCTTCTCTGATACCATATTTTTTATTTCTAGCATTTCCATTTGGTTCTGTTCATGGATAATGCCACCTGCTTTTCTAGATTCTTTAACATATCCGTCAGTTATTTTCAAGTTTCTCTCTGAAATTCTAATATCTGAGTCATTTCCAGGTTTGGTTCTATTGACTATTTCTTGTCTTGTTGGTGGAGCACATTTTCTTGCTTTTTGATGTGTCTTGTATTTTTTTTATTGACTTCCAGACGTCAATTTGTCTGTGTAAAATAGTAGAAATTAAAAATGATGAATATGTGAGGTAACAGATGTGTAAGTTAACTAGATGGGAATCCTTTCACAATGTATACATATGTCAAATCATCATGATATACACTTTATTTTTTTAAAGATTTTATTAGGGAATTGGGGGAGGGGAACAGCATTGGGGCATTGGGGAAGGGGAACAGACAAGTTGCTGTCCTTTT
>NW_017731441.1:2615132-2634420 GCF_001890085.2 Hipposideros armiger | reverse complement strand
ATGGCGGCTCATGGCAGCTCATGAAAGTTCACTCCCTCTGCCAGCCAGCCCCATGCAGCCTATTCCATCGCCAGCGACTCACGGTAGCCCAGCTCCAGGTCGAGCTGTTGTTCACCATCTTAGCTGTAGAGAACACAGTGTCACTGGCCCTCATGTGGGATCCGAACCAGGGTCTTGCTGCTCAGAGCTGGCGTCCCAAGCCAACTCCTAACCAACGTGCCACTCGGCCGGCCCCATGATGTACACTTTAAATACCTTATACTTTTATTGGTTAATTATACCTCAATAAAGCTGAAAAATAAAAAATAATAAAAAGAATAGTAGAAACTGAAGTAAATGATATTCACACTCCTTTTACAGCCTGTGTTGCAGTGGGTTGCATCAGCCAGCTCTGCAGTTACACTGGATTTGGGTTTCGTGATTAATTTAGTTAGATTCAGTCCATCAGAGGCTTCAGATTATCTGAGGGCTGGGTCAGAGCTTTCCCCTCTTCAGTGTGGCTATGGGTTTCATCTCAGTTCTGATGCCTTATCCTCAGATTTCATCTTGCTCCTGCACCTGTACCTCAGGGAGCTACCTCCCCTGTGGTAAATGCCTCTATTTTGTATTCAGGGCGGGGTGTGGAGTGTCTTTGGGGTTTCTATACTTTCCCCACTGTCCTCAGACCACAGTAGGCCCCACATGGCTGTATGTGGGGGCTGGGAGTCCCTTTGGCTCTCTTGCCCCCTAAAGAAGGTGTGGGGGTCTTCACATGTTCCTCTTGGTTCTGCTGCATCCTCAGCCTTAGTAGGCCACGTTCCTGTGTCTCAGAGGCAGCACCTCAGCTGCCCTGTTGTTCCCTCTAGCATTCCTCCCATGAAAGATGGCTGGGGAGTGGGCTGCGGGTTTTTTGTTTTCTTTGCATCCTGGATGCACAGGCACTATAAACTCTTATTCCTCCCCTGCCCAGCCTTTACGCGTTTTTCACGGGTTTACCTCTTTCCTTCTTTGTACCTGGTGGCTTCCGCCCCCACTGCTCCACCAAGAACGACAGCTGCGTGGGCACCCTTCACCCACGATTGTGTAGAGAATCTGGATTGTTCTCACTCCCAGGGTGGGAGTAACATTTCCTCATGACCTTTGGCAGCCTGAGTGGAAGCAGAAGTGTCAATTTATTATTGTAATTTGTGAAATATTTACAACATTTTGTAAGGAGATTGGAAGTGATCCTGAAACTCTTGTGACACACAGAGATTTGCCAGTTACTTCAGGGCCAAGCACTTAAAGAGATGCCAAGCTTTTACAAGTCAGGCATCATAGGGGGCAGGGTGATGCTTCAGCTCAGATGGAAGCTGGCCACTGGGTGTGCCAGCCCTGGGGGCTCCAGGGGGTGTCCTGCTATAGGCCAAATTCAGCTGCAGCCTATGCCCTGTCCAGGACCACCTGACATGAGCCACAAAACAACCTGGTGCCCAAGCTGTGCTTGGAGGTGCCTCAAGAGGCCGAGCTGCAAACCAAAGCTGACTATTGCTGGTGCAGGGCTTAGGGCTGCTCAGCCAAAGGTATGGGATACGCTGAAGTCAGATTCTGCTTGTTTTGGTTTTGTGAACCTTTGTGAGATTTAGAAAAGTCTGTACAGAAAAGCCCCTGGAAGTGGCTTGGGTGTGCCTGAAAGTTGGGTGGGGCAGGGTCTCAGACTCTTCAGGGAGGGGCCAGGTTGATGAAGATTCAAATATGGCGGCTGCCAAGGCCTGCAGGACAGGAAAGGGGAGGGCTCAACAAAGAAACAATGGCTTCCACCAGCTCCTCCATCTGCTGCCCCTCCACATTTTGCCCCGAAGTCAGACAACTCAGTTCCTCCCAGTACATCCCGCCTTTTGAGCTGCTGCCCCAGCGCTGGAGCTCAGAGTGAGTGTGTCTATCTGTGGGTAAGTCTGTGCATGGGTCCTTTAAGAGGAGTGCCGGGGACTGCAGCTGCCCTCTGGCTTACTTAGCCACAATCTCCACGGGTTTTCACCCAGCACTGAAACTCTGGGCTGGAGAGCCTGGTTTGGTGCTGGGACCCCCTTACTCCTGTAGGGGGACATCAACAGAGATATCCCTCCTGATTTTTGATGATCATATGCAGGTGTGGGACCAGTTCTGTTCCATGTCTCTGTCCCCTACAAGTCTCCAAGGTGGCTTCTTCTGTATGGTCTTAGTTGTAGGACTTTGGTTGAGCTAGACTTCAGGCAATTCTCAATGATGGTTGTTCTGTAGTTTAGTTGTAATTATGATGTGGTTTTGAGAGGAGGTCAGCATAGCATTTACCTTCTCCACCACCTTGACCGGTTACCTGAAATTATTTTAAAATATTTTATTTCATCCTATCTCATCCTTCTAAAATTTCTATTTCAATATCAAGACTTTTGTTATATAATAGCATAATATACTAATATTTCTTGTGTAAAATGTGTAAATAACTGTACATGCTGGTTGGGATTCATGCTTGAATTTTTAAATCCTAGTTGTCGTTTTAAGAAGTTCAGAGAACACTATTTTAGATCAGTCCTTAATTGCACTGTGAAGAGCATTGGTGTAGTTAGGATTTGGGGGAGATGTTGCAGATACTTTGTTAATAATAAAGTGCCAAAAGTAGCACATGATTCATTTTCTTAATATAAATAGAACAGATTCAAAGTTACCCTCGTGGCTGCATTTTGTCCACTTGCATCCGGAAACTTCCTTGGATAGAGGGAAAGAGGAGGAGGAAGAGGAGAGGGGACAGCATCTGTCCTGTTGCTGCTGGAAAAACAAAAAGTTAGAGAAGCACGTTCATGGACCCATTTACATGAGGTCGCTGCTGTTCCATTGCATGAGTTCTCTGCACCATCTCCATTGCTGCCTTCATTTTCCTAATGCTCCTGGTACAATGCAGGCCACTTCGTTTTGCATTCTGCAGATTCTAACAGAGAGGGGCCTATTCTATTAGTGCAGAGGGTGGGGTAGGGTGCAGGAATGACTAGCTCATAGTATTGATTTCTTTCCCTCAACATATAAGAAGAGACTCTTAGATCCTTCTTTGTGCCTCTATCGACTTTTGAATAATTTTATTTCTGGGATTTGAGACCTGGAGGAAAGGCCATAGGACAGTAAAGTACCTTGGTCACCAGTGCAGGGAAGCCTGGGGTTAGGCAGGCACAGCTGCTGGGCTGCTGTCTGGTCCACATAACGAGCAAAGGGTCACAGCTGAGCTGTGCTGGATGGCTCCTTGGGGCTCTCAGAGTGGCGCCCAGATCCCTGCTCACCTCAGCAGGACCTGGTGATGGTTGTTAGCACAAATGGGGGGCCCAACAGCCTAAATACATAACTTTAGACTCATATTCTGTCCCCAGGAGAGCATTGTTACTTGTTTTAGTTTTTAAAGAGTTAAAAGATTAGGTAACAGGATAAGGCAAGTTTAGTCCTCAAGTTAATTTCCCTGTAGCCTGCCACTTTGCTTCGCTATTTAGGATGGATGCAGAATCGAGTGTGTACTGACTTGCATCGGGGCTAACCCCTGCCATCCCTGCCATCCCTGCTGTCCCTCCCACCCCGGGTCCCCATCAGCAACAGGGGCAGCTCCATCTTGATATGTTGTGTCAACTGGATTTTCACAAATAACATTATAAATCATATTCCAGGAGCAAATATATATATATATATTTTTTTTCTTAATAATCTACAAACGTTCTTATTAATTTCCTCTGGAGAAAGAAGAGAAACCTTGCTTTGATTCCCAGTGAGGATATAGCTCCGGGCCTTGCCCAGGCCAATGTGTTATCAAACATGTCATTAGCTTGCCTGCTTTATCTGCATGCCCTTGCTTAATATTTTATGTCACTCTGTGGCCTTTTGTGCCAGGATCCAGGAGGCTCTGAAATATCCATTCATTATGTCCCCAGAAATTCATTGTTGATGTTGTTACTACTCAGCAGTTTATACACAGAGGAAATCAGAGACACGTTGGTTAACTGACCTGCTTGTAACCAGTCACCTGGCCAAGAAGGGAGGCCAGCACCGAGCCATGGGCTCGCTGGCTCCTGCCCTTTCTTGCCCAGCACTGCCTTGGCTCATCGTGCAGGGCCTCTGTGTGCTTGCACTTGATGGCCACGGGCTGGATTCTCCAGGAAAACACGCTGACATGGGTGTGCAAACATTGCGTTGAGGGTGAGGCCTGCAGGGGACTGGGCAAGTGCAGGGCTAGACGAGGAGTGGCCTCCTGAAGAGCTTGGGCTGAGCCTGCTTGTTGGTGAGTCTGGCCTCATGCAAATTGTCCAGACCCTGTGCCACCACCTTGCTTGGTCACTGATAGGTCATCTCACCAGCTGAGGCTGATGTGAAGGCGCTGAAAGCTGGAGGCTGTTCCTGGAGGAGTCTGAGCCGTGCTCTCCTGTGGGCCATGGCCCATGGCTGCTGCAGGGTGCACCTCCCCATACAGCGCAGGGAACACCTGTCTTCCTGAGGAGAGTTTCCTGAGGGGGCAGTGGGAGGAACCAGCTCTGTCAGAGCAGGTGGTCCCGGTGCCACACTGGTCTTCGTCTCTGTCCTGCAGCATCATTTCTAAATCCTGTGCTGTCAGCATTGCCTCTGCTGGGTTTGGCAGCTTACCTGGTGGCGTGACTGCAAAACCACATTCTTGAGGGGCTGAGGTCCAGCTAAGCACACCCATCTCAGGCCAGGTTGCTGTGCCTGTCCTTTCCAACTGCCCCAGGGGCACCCACCATGGCCTATTGGGTCCCGCATGCTCCTCCCATCCTGCCATGTGAGAGCAGCCTTGCCTCCCCTGCCGTGCAGGCTGGTTCTCCTGGTGGATGATGGTATCTCCTCTTGTCTGCTCCTTCCTTGAAACCAGAGCTCAAAGAGGCAGCTGCCACTTGAAGTTCAATGTCACAGGTGGGAGTAGGATTGAACTGACTGCCAGCAATCAGGCACTAACTGATGAACTGTGTGTGTGTACTTTATGTTGGGGACTGTAGTGGCTTGAATGGTGGACCCCCAAATGATATGTCCATATCAAATACCTGAAACATGGTAGCATTACCTTTTTGGGGAAAAAAGTCTCTGCAGATGGCAGTAAGTTAAGGTTCTTGTGATGAGGAGATCATTCTGGATTATCTAGGTGGGACCTGAATCCAATAGTGTCCTCCTGAGAGACACACAGGCGGAGGAGGTGGCAGCCATGTGAAGACAAAGGTAGAAACGGGGGTGATGCAGCTACAAGGCAGGTGATGCCTGGAGCCACCGGAAACTGGAAGAGGCCAGAAGGATCCTCCCTGAGAGCCTACAGAGCACACCTTGTGACACCTTGATTTCAAACTTCTGGTCTCCAGAATCACGAGAGAAGAAATTTCTGTTGTTTTAAGCCACGCACTTTGTGGTAATTTATTATGGCAGCCCCAGGACACTAAGACAGGGATGTATAATTCTTCTCCATTAACGGAGTGAATGCTGAAGGATAGGAGAGATGGACTACTACATATCTTTGTTTGCCTCTCCAGACATGCTGTTTATTTACCCAAGTCCACCAGCCCCAGCCCGGGGGACACTAACCTTCGTGGGTCGATATTCCTCCTGAGTATCTCCCTGTGAATAGGGTTCCTCCTCCAAGGACACACCCCTCCCAGAAGGCCCTCCCTTGTGCCTGGAGCTATCTGGGTTCTGCCTTGGTGGTGACAGGTCCCTGTTCCTGCTCACCACAGGGTGCTCCTTTATCCCAGTTGCTTCCCTAGCCAGCCTCCGATGTACCCTGCCCCCCTTTGCCCCCCGTGTTACATTCTCAGGTACCCACAGTTGAGTCTGCTTTCTTTTTCCTAATGAGGCCCTGACCAATTCAACTTGCTTGACTACTCAAGATTAAATGGCACCTATGCTTATGGACACGCTGAATGTAATTCCAGAATAAGTTGCATCTTCTTATTTTCCTTTCATTTATTTTAGCCATGATTCCAGTTGGCAATTAAAAACTGGCATGGCATTAACTGATGAATAAAATACAAAATCTTTTATTGACTTGTCCGTGGTGCTTGCCGGAGCTCTCTGGTGATCAAGGTGGGTCAGACGATTCTTCAGAACCAAGTGAACAGCGAGCATCTGTAGAGACACAGGTGGTCCAGACTGTCTTGCTTTTAAAGTCATTCTGTCCCTTCTGCCACTTTCAGGGCTTGAATTTTCCCTGCCTCAGAGGAGAGAGTGGCAGGGACTGCCCCTCTTGAGAGACTTATACTAGAAAGGACACTTCAGAGACAGCAATGCTGGTCCCGTGGTAGCATCTAAATACTGCAGTGTTAAAATCAGAGGTGTTTGTGGGTGGACAGTGGGCACTCCAGCCCTCACTGCAATGTGGAGTCAAATCCAGGTTCTGAGCGGCGTGAGGGGAGCTGCCCTTCCACCTGTCCCCAAGAGTGTGTGTGCCCAGGGCGGAGAGGAGGAAAAGCTGCATGATTTCCAGCTGCGATTCTAGCACATGACTTACGTCCTGAGCTCCCTGCGCCTTTCGTGGCTGCTCTACGCCTGAGCCCTTCACTGACCGTAGAGAATAGCCACTCCAGGCATTAGCACCTCAGTTCCCTTCATGGGGCAGTTTGGGGAGCTAGGAATGGTCTAGGGTGGCTAGGGAAATGGGGCCCCGGTGGGCTCAGGCCAGTAGAGACATGTTTCGATATTGTAACGGGCAGCGCAGCCTAGCTGAGGGTCAACCCTGCTCGCCTCTCCTGAGCGGCTGCATTTCTCCTTCCCCTCTGAGCTGCACTTCTCCTTTCTTCTCTCCACAGCAGTCTGCCCACCCATTGGTTGCACCAGAGGGCCTCCTGTTGCTTCTCTCATCAGCCAGTCTTCTCCAGGGGCTCCCATGTAGGAACATGTCTGGTCCAGTCTAGGATGGCCTTTGGCCCCACGGGGAGTAAAGGGGACCCACCCTTCCTCTGCCTTCTTTCTGGGGCACCTGTGCTATTTCCAGGGGCTGCATCAAGCCTCCCTGGGGGTCTGTTGGAATAATTCAGTATTTTGTGGTTGCCCTGCCCGCCCAGACCTTCTGGACCTTTCTATTGCAGGCGTTGGCAGCCATTCCTCACCTTTTGCCTTCATCCAGCAGCAGGACAAGGAGTGGAACCTTGGACAAGAAGATTTCCACTGAGTTCTTAGATTTCATGCATGCAGCTTGGGGTGCAGTGTTACGACAGTTATGCCCAGGACAGGCATGATCTGATGGTTGCTTCTCTTATTTTTATTCTCACCTCCTCCCCAACATACACACCCTTTGCTTCTTTGGTCCGGTGTTTGGAAGGTTTGCTGCAATTTAGGAATGATGTTCTTGCTTATTGAATTCTAAAAGTGAAGCAACACAGCTGGTTAGTAAATCAAATTTAGTAAATAAATAAACCATCCTCTTTTAATATTGTCTTTAGGTCTTATTTCTCATGTCTCCCCTCATTAGAGGTTTTTATTGTCATCTCTTCAGCGCAACAAAGACAACAAAATCTGCCCTGTTAATTTTGTAATTGAGGTCTGTGCAAACATATTGCCATAGCCGTGGAAAAATGTTTACTCTCTTTCAGCTGAGTACACAGTACATTTTTAGTTGAATAAGATCCAACTGAAAGGCATAAATCAAGGGTTTAAAAATAGAATGAGGATCGCAAAAGCTTAGTATGTCAATATACTAGTCGAGTATTAAATGACAACAAAGCGGAGATTAGACTGCCTGGTGATGCTGGTAGAACTCAATTTGTCCTCCGTAATATTTCACTGTGTTTACAGTTCACGTCTCATAAAAACCTATGGAAAGTTTTCTGGCAGGTGAGTCAGCATTTGGAGGTATAGGTTAACAAAGGAAATAAGATTGTAAATTGGTTACCGTTTTCTTTATTCTAAAGCTAAAAGCTGCTATCATTGGTGTATCTCTCATTTGGAGACAGAAATACTTACCTATGTAGTGAGGCTTCAGGCAGGGTTCAAGGGTGGAGCCTGGTGGAACACATCTTGGCTAGGATGATGCTCCTATCAGTGGAAACTAAGACACCTGGGGAGAGAGAAGAAAAACTTCTTCTACCCTGAAACACTGTGATTGGCTTACACTTACTAAATTACTACGTATCTGGAGACAGGGTGGAAGTCAGTGAAGATAGGATTGGCTAAACGCTCAATTGAGGGCAGAGAGAAGAAACAATGAAAAGCTTGAAGCACTTCAGATGGGTTACCTTTTCTGAAGTACTAGCACGGAACTTAATTTGAGGAAACCCACCATCTTTAACCAACGAATCAACATCTATTGTTTTAATGACAAATATTCATTTTCAAAATTGTATTTTGCATATGAAAAAAACTGAACCTTGTAGACATTTAATAACATGTCCAAAGGTCACAGAACTATTCAAAAGTCAAATCCAGGTCCCTGTTCTGGACTTGTGGGGCTACAAAGATGAGTAAGATCTAGTCCCACCTGGGAGGGACTTCAGTCTAATTGACGAGATGGGAAGCAGGTGCAATAATTCTTATAAGAAGGAGCAGATGGTAACAGCCAAGTGACGCAGGGTGAAATGGAGGTTCAGAGGAGTGAGGTTTGCCAGGTGCTGGGGGAGGCTGCATCAGGCTGGGCTTGGAAGGATGGGACTGGCATGGCTGCAGAGAGGGGAGGGCTCAAGTGGTGGTGAGGGAATGCATGGGGCCTTTACAACAACAAGGATGATCATGTAGGAGGTTTCCAGAGTCTTTAATGCTCTGCATTACAACTGTAATATCTTTTTTGTTTTGTTTTGTTTTTGTCCTAAAGTTTCACTTTTTATTTATTTATTTATTTATTTATTTATTAAAATTAACAACTGTAATATCTTGACTGACAGCATCAGGGTCCAGAATCATGAATGATAAAAACTCGTTTGTTGAACATGTTTTCTATGCTCCTATCACATGCTTAATGCTTTAAATTAATCGTCTCTTTGAACTCTCCCAACAACCCTATTGTTTGCCCATTTTGCAGATGACAAGCACAAGGCTTAGAGCAACCACCTTGTGTACATTCCCATGGATCCTAAGGGGTGGGGCAGGGTCTCACAGCCTGGTCTATCTGACTCCAAACCCCGGCGCTTTGTCATCACACAATTCCCCAGTGTTTCCAGACCCCTCATGGTGAGCTCTGCTTGGTGCCTCTGCCACTCTGATGTAACCCAGTGCCTTGGTGCCTGGGGGACTGTCTTGCCCAATGCCGACACATCCATCTATAAAGGGGTGTCCTCCTTGGCCCCACCCCTGGGGAGGAGGTAGCAGTTATCTGAGTAGGCTCACTTCCTGGTAGAGGTGGGAGGCCCTGGGGGTGAGGGCTTTCAAGTGGAGGACGCATGTCTGGGACACGCCCTTGACCACTACTACCCACTATATGGCCAAATCCTAAACTGAGGGTGACAACTCATTAACCTAGCCTAAACTTTCTGAAGGGCACAGTGGTTGTTATTCTTTGACGAGCCTTGGAGAGGCAGTGTAGGACAGTTATTGAGGTCCTGGACCCCGGAGCCAAGTCTCTGGCTCTGCCTCTGGCCCCGTCCTTCCTCAGCACGTGCCTCTGTGCCTCCAAAGTCCATTTGTTCAAGGAGGTGATGGCAAAAAGGTGCGGGGTGTTTGATTTTACGTGTCAGCTCAACCAGGCCATGGACCTAGATGTTTGATCAAACACTAGTCGGGATGTTGCTGTGAAGGTATTTTTTTACATGAGAATAACTCTTAAATCGGTGGGATCTGAGTAAAGCAGACCACCCTCCAAGATGTGGGTGGGCTGCAGCATTCCATTGAATCCTTAAGAAAAACACTGAGTGTCCTGAATAAGAGGATGCTACCACCAGATGGCCTTTGGAAGTGTGCGTTCCATGCTCTTCCTGGGTTTCCAGCTTGCTGGCTAGCCCTACAAATTCCATACTCACCCTCCTCTCAATTGGGTGAGAAAATTCCTTAAAATAAATCTCTCTCTCTCTCTCAAACACACACACACACACACACACACACACACACACACACACACACACACACACACCCCTATTGGTTCTGGTTCTGTTTCTCCGGGGAACCCTGCCTAATCCAGGTAATGAACGTGATAGTGTGTGACAGGGAGGATGGAAAGGGTGATGGCAGTGAAGTGACGACAGTAGTTGACAGCAGTAAGTGATAGTATTGTGTTCCTACATGTCTGTTGGATGGAATGTGCTAATCCAAATAAAAACCCTTTGGACAGGGCCTGCCACATAATTAGCTCTTGGTGGTGAGGGGAGTGTCAATTTTATTGTTATGGTCATTATTTTCTCAAACTTGTGTTTTCCATTTTTTAATAAAGGCCTAAATTAATTCTTAGAACTTCCCATGAGCTGTGCGCCATAGTCTCCTATTTTGAGTTAAAAACCTGTAATTAACTCTGGGCTTGTGGTGTTGCCAAGGACATGGGGTGGCCTATGGTGGGGTTGGGTTCATCCAGCTGTTCGTGTCCCTGGGCGATGTCCTGTCCTCTCGCTTGCTGGACGTGGTGACGGTGCTGGGCTTCCCTGCTGGGTGCTGTCTGCCAGGCCTCTGCTGTGCCCACCTTAGGGCTGCCTTTATCAAGCTCTATTATCAGTGATTTACAGTCGAGCAGTAAAGTGCGTTCTGAGTTGAAAAACATCATGTGGGATCTTTAGCTGAAAAACATTTTCTAACAAATATTTTTAAAGTCTAGGTGGCCACTTAAAAAGTAATGTCTTTTTAAAAGATTGTTTCCTGGGCTTGCCACTTCTAGCCTCTTAAAGGCTCAAATGAAATTTTTTTCTCTTTCACATAAAACTATGCAGCAATTTAGTCTGTCACAAGGAGCAAAGCTTCCTTGGGTCTTAAAGGAATTATTAAGGATAAGAGGGGTGATGCTGAAAATGGGCTCCTGTGCACACATGGAAATGGTTCTAATGGAAGTTGCTGAAGAGTTTGCACCCCCTACAACGGATTTCAGGCACAGGAATCTCAGTGTCTCACTCAGAGCTGGGCCGCGCAACGTGGAAGCCACCAGCCACATTGATCATTTACAGTTACATTACTTAACATTAAGTAAAACTTAAAATTCAGCTCTTCAGTCGCATCAGCCATGTTTCAAGTGCTCCTGACCCCAAGCAGCTCGTGTTCCTGTGCTGGACGGTGCCCACAAGAAAGCATTGCCTTCACTGAGAAATTCTACTGGACTGTGCTGCTTTAAGCATCCTAGCTGTGCCCACAGGCCAAATCTGGCTCCCTGCCTATTTTTGTAAATAAAGTTTTATTGGAACACAGTCACACTCATTTTTATGGATTGTCTCTGGCTGCTTTTGCACTGCCGTTTCACAGTCGCCTTGTAGCAGAGACCATATGACCTGCAAAGCCTAAAATATTTTCTATCTGGTCCTTTATAGAAAGTGATTGCCAACCGTGCTCTAAACCAGATTGAGGTCAAGCTAGGCATGTCTGCAAAAGCGGCATGACAGCCTGTCTCACTCTGGCCACGTGGGGCTTGTGAGCACTGGTCTCACCTGTGGTTTAAAGTCTAGGATGTTTCATAGTGAGGGACACGGCAGTTTCTGTGCACAGCAGCTCAAGCACAAATCACAGATCATGCTGGGGGCAGGGCATATGGATAGATGGCCTCATGTGTACACAGGCGTGTGCACACATGCATGCTCACATGTGTGGTATTTGTGCCATATACACGTGTGCTTGTGTCTGCATGTGCGTTGTGCACATTATTGCACGTGCATGTGTGCACACGTGTGTGCATGTGTTCTATGTGGGGTGTGTGTCCAGCTAGCTTATGAGCAATGTTTCTGTGGACAATGGCAGGAAGGGTTATGAGGCTAACTGAGGCTGTTTCCTTTTCCAAGGAAGAGAGAGAGGCTGACTACACATAGTAGAAATTACCCTTTCTTATTAAAAAAAGGCCACCAGATTAATTTCCAGGAGACTGTGGGAATAACAGGCCTCCTGGCTCACTGTCCCCTGGGTAAAGAGGAGCTTTCTTCCTGATCACACCAGGAGGCAGATGTGTCTCTGCAGGGCTGTTTCTAGAAAATGCAGAGTCTATGAAGTAAATGCTACTAGTTTAATGTAGCAGTACAAACTCTGGAAGAAGAGAAAGCTTACCCTTGGAATCAAGTTGATGACGGTGCCAGATGCTGACAGCAGTGTCCTCTGGACTAATGGACACGCACAGCACCATGTTGAGCTTGGGGTAACACGTGGCTGTGAAGGGCCTGTTTCAGTCACTTGAAGCTGGACTGAAGAGTAAAGATGCCAGGCCAATGAGAGACAAAGTAAACCACCGCATTCAATCTTCCTCTGTGTGGAAAGCCTTACTGCAGGGTCTATGAAGGAGATCATAAACAGCAACCATGTCCTGAAAGGTTCTTGTGGGAACTATGCAAAAGCAGCATCTTTTTGAAAGGTGAAATTCCTGGAGTGGGTTTAACTGCAGAGCGTATCCTTTTGTGAATAAATTGAAGGGGTGTGCTGGAGTGTATTCACTTAAAATACTGGAGAAGACAGACACTCTAGAGTCACCTAAATCTAAGCAGATTATCTACACTCTTTAAATGACTGCCTGGGCTACTTACTTTTTCTAGTTTTTTTCTACTTATCTGGACTTTTAAGTTCATCACTAATATCACTGCAGGGTGGGAGGACACTTTGGGTCCCTTGGCCTCTGAAATATAATTCTCGGACAAGGCAGGATTGAAATCCATTTACTTAAGCACAATCATTGGCCTGTGATGCTGACTTTATGATGGAAGTAACTTCCTCTGGAATTAAAGTAAGGAGTTGGGAAGATGTTGGCCAAAAGTCCAAATGTGTAACTGTTTATCAGCATTTCATCTTGGTTTATGTTCCAGAAATATAACAGCCTGAGGCAGTGGCTCCCAACATGTGAGGGTGCCAGAATTGCCTAGAGTAATGTAGCAGGACAGGACTAAGTATTTTTATTTCTAATAAGTTCTCTGGAGATGTGGATGCTACTTATCTAGGAAAACTTCATTTTGAGAACCACTGCTCTGAGAGACAGAGCTACCAAGTACACCTGCAAGGAAGGCAGGGTTTTGCTGCAAACAGGCAAAACCAGGGCATCTGAACTTTGGGCTGGAGAGCACACAAATCAGAACAACCCCAAAGGGAAATGTGTTTGTGCGTGGCAGAGAGTGTTGCAGGAGCAGCAGGAAGGGCTGCAGTGGCTCAAAGGCATTTGCAGCCATTCCAGCGCATTTGCAGGGAGCTATACCTCAGTGTCTCACCATCTGGAGGTTCAACACTACGTGGACCTGGGTAGCACCAGCTATGAACCAAATAACAAGAGCAGTGATCAGCCGTATCCTGAACTCTGTGTAGTTTAAGGATTGAGTGTTAATTTGTTGCACCAATGTCAGCCAATGGTTAGAAGCACATATGCCAGGAAAAGAACAATCAGATCTGGGTGATGGAAGAATTGAGGGAATGGGCTCAGGACCAGGGCAAGACTAGCACCCATGTGACCTTGGCAAGGTGTTTGCACAAAGAAGCTGCTCAATACGTACGTGGTGAATGAATGAGTATGTGCATGAAAGAATCGCTGGCTAAGGCTCTGCCTGTGAGGATGTATTGGAACTTAGCACCAGAATCACAAATAATTACGCCTGTACATTATGTGGGATTTCTCTTCTACCAGTGAACTACATATTGTTCCTTCTGTAGTTTGAGTTTCTTTACTAATTGTTTTGTTGTCCTTATAAGAGGCTGATTTAGAATCCATTCAAACTATTAAAAAAAGATGCCTAAAATAAGAGTAAAGTTACTCGACATTGCATTTTTTGTAGATGTACCTGGGGAACCAGTTATATTTTGTACATAGAAGGAGAGAAAAAAACCCGTACCTGCTTCCTCATAGTTCTTTTCATAATTCTTAGAGGATATTGCTAGTTAACAACAAATGTCCTGTATTTCAAATTAAAATAGATTCTTCACTGTCTTTAATTTTTCATTTTTTTAATGTCTCTCTTTCCTTTCAATCTTCCTTGCAATTTTAGCTATCACACACACATTAGTAAAGGCAACTACCTGTCCTCCTGTTTTTGGGACACATGATACACATTTGGATGAGAGTCTAATGATTATACAACTTTAAGACTCTTAAGGGATGTTGCCCAGTCTAGAAGGGGGTTCTCAGATAGACTGGTCTATCATGAATGGGGCAGTGAATGATTCAGAGGAAATCACCCAGTTCTAGAAAATAACTCAAAGCATTCCCTCATGATAGCCAATAGTTTTGTTCTTAGATCAGAAATTACAAAGGAGAAGTACTATTTTGTGCTATTTTCCTAAATATAAAAATAGACAAGTTTTGTAAATCTTTTCCCATAATGTTTTTTCTTTCATTATGTATTCTTGCTGCCCAGGATAGATCAATGTTTCTCAGAGTTTCACTTCTGCAAGTGGTGAACTAGTTTGTAGCAGATCAATTATCCCACTGAAAACAACTAGAAAACCTAAATAAAATACAAATGTTTATTTTGGAAAGCTACCATGAACTGGAGGGGTCATGATTCCAGAGAGAAGGAAAATTCATTGATGTGAGCTTTGTACTCTAAGCCCATCATCCATTGAAGCATTTGTTAATTCTCATGCAATCACAGAGAGGCTGTGAATCATAGCAGAAAGCAGATGCTAAGAGGCTTTCAGTAATTTCCCAGGGCTGGGAAGACAAAAATGTGAATTCAGGGCTTCTGAAACAGGCAGGACTTGAGGTATCAGGGAGAAAGCATGTGATGCATAGTGAGTCTAGCCATCTGATCTGCTTGTCCCCTCAAAGCATTCTCGATGTGCATGCTGAGATAAGGTGAGCAAAAAGTAGTAGCCAAGAGGGTGAGCAGTTAAAGAGAGCTTTCAAGCAGTCTCATAGTGTAAAAATGAAAATGAAATTCAAGGGCCCTGGTAAACTTTCTGAGATTTAAATTGGGACTCCACCCCAGATAATGCTGTAGGTCAGATACCTCACTTGGAGCACATTTTCACCACAGAAACCCAGTTTGCATTTTTTTAAGACTCCTTTAAAAAAAAATGAAAAGAAACTCACATGGCCCCTAGGTTAATGTTTAAATAAATGAACTCTACCTGGGATTACATGAATAAAATAACTTTCATTCTATGGAATGGTTAATGATACATACATATGTGTATATATATGTTCTTTATTCCTAAGGATGGGGTGGGTGGCTGTGTTCTCACACAGCCTGGATTTCCTGCTTTAAGGAGCTCCCTTGGATTTGACGACCATGTTGACCACTCTCTGTTCCTTGTCTGAGCCTCGCTCCTCCTCTTCCATTTACTGGAAAGAGTTTCCTGTTTGGAGAGAGGAGATTTTCCTGAGAAGTTTGAGGCATTCAGCCATTCCCAGGAGCATGCATTTCAGAGCCTCCTGTGGAGGTCCCACAGCTGCATGAACTAGAGAAGCCCCAAACCAGCTTCAAGCATCCCTGTTGTTGTGTGGACTAGAAGGAGATGGAAGAAGAGTGCTGGGTGGGATAATGAGGGGCATTCCAAGTTTAAGGTGTTACACATCCCCTTAGCGATGCTCAGAGTATGTTAAAGATGCAAGACACAAACCCCAGAATGGTCAGGGCTCACACGGGTGTTATTTGAGTGGAGGGAAATGTGGGTTTAGGTGAGGTTGGCAGTGAGCAAGGTGGAGGAGAGAGAACTGACAGGCTTTTGGACCAAGAGGTCCAGATGGAGGAGGAGCCATGCAGAGGTGGTCACAGGAGTGGAGGACATGGTGGGGCAAGGAACCTGGCAGGCCAGGCTGCAATCTGTTCTCTCCAGTTAGTGTGTTTGGCCTAATATCTCATTTCCACTGCATTCTGCTTCAAAATCCACTGGGTGACTTCTCTGAGCTTTGCTGGACTAGGTAACACGCTCCTCCAGTCAGAAATAGCCAGCTGTGGAGACCATTCCTATGATGTCATGTTGGGGAGGTCAAGAACTTTTTGTCTTTCCTGTCTAAGCATTGTTGGGGCCCCAAGCCCTGTGCTGTCATTCAAGGAGCTTCCATTGCCTTTCCCCCTAACATATAGGTGCTGGGCTAACTTACAGGAATTTCATCAAGTGGAGAGGTCCCTGTCTTTAGACATTTAAGTTACAGGAGACTTTTCTATAACTTATGTCAGAATGCTTAAGTCCCAGGGAACTGGGAATTTGGCAAAGTCTCTCTTGAAATCTGAATCTAAAGCAGCAGAAATTGGCTGGATGACAGCACAGGTTGGTAAATTTGCTGGTTGAGTCATCTCCTTTCTACCTCTGATTGTGTCAGACTGGTCCTACTGTGGGAGGAGGTGCAGACCACGGGGACTGGGGTTTTGAGACCCCAGGACTGACTCTGGCTCCACAAAGTCTGAGGTGGGGAAGGTCCCACTTCAGAGCATTTCCTGGCCTGTGCTTGATGACAGCTTGTATAACTGAGAAGTCTCTAATGATGTGTCCGTAACTCCATCCTTGTTGGCATTTAAAGGACAAGATGGCAAGCTTGCCACATTGAAGATGATCAGGGATTTGGAGGAGCAGCTAGTAGGAAGAGTCAGGACTCAGGAATTTCCAAACAAGCTGGAACAGTGAGGCCCATCTGACCCTCCCCTAGAATGGGAGCTCCATGAGGACAGGGCTATCTGTGTCTACGGTGATGAATCCTGAGAAGTTAGAACAGGGCCTGGCGCATGGTAGGAGGTATTCAAATTAAAGGTTGAATGAAGGTGACCAGGTTTAAATGTCTAGTCCTACACTTGGATCTACAAAAAGCCAACTGCATGTGGCTTAACAATAGCCCATTTTCCAAAGTTTTAGAACTTTTCATTAACATTAGCTTGAAATTAATGATGTGATGTGTCCCCAGAACCAGTGCAGTCTAGGGCACATGGACAGATGTGTGCTATGTAGAAGTGTTGAACAATTAATGTGCTATGAAGTCTAGCTAAGAGAGACTAGGAGGACTGGCCTGGAGAAGAGGTGTTCTGGAAAGTTCTGGGGAGAATCATGGGGCCAGGGACAGAAGCCGTGGGAGGAAATGTGTGGACCAACATTAGTAGTTAGGAAGTCATATTTGAAAAGGCAGTGAGAAAGGCAGGATCCTGCTAAGGGGCCCCCATCGATGTGAGACTCATCCCTAGGTGGGAGGCTGCCTGCAGTGAGGGACAGGTCTGATGGATGGTTTGGGGATCTTCCTGGGGCTAGTCACAGGGTCAGGCAACTGCTGCAATGTGGGTATGTGACAGCAGCCTCATGTGTCCCAGTTATTCCTGTGAAAGAAGAATAGCCTCTTGCACAGTTTGGCTGAGAAGGGAGAGGAGATACCCATATGTGGCCCATGACTCCTTGAATTTGGACTTGATGGGTCAGGTGTCCCCACATTGACAACTACCAGGAAACTCCTGTGGGGCTCACAGCCGGTCTACACAGGGACCGACTCACTTGTTCTTTCAGAGAGCTGTTCAAAAGGCACGTGTAACCCTTGAGTAGGTGTTTTCCTTCTCTTCACACCAGGGAAACAATCTCAGAACCAAGAGCCGCTTATCTATTATTCCAGTTTACCTGAAGATTTTTCAATATTTTGAAGGATTTTGTCCAGAATTAATAGATTTTCATATATATCATTTTTTGAGTTCTTTTTACCTGTGGGGAAAAAAGTACAATGATCAAGCTGTGGTAAATGATTATGGCATAATTCCAAATGTCTTTTCTTTTCAACTTCAAAAACCATTAACTTTGAAAAAGCATCGTCCTATTCAGAGTACGCAATGGTGGAACAGCCTCAGGTGAGGCCCTCAAAGCATTATTTCCTTCTATGAGCGCCGAACCAAGAACATGTGACTTGTGCTCAGACACTGGGTGGAGACTTACATGTCCATGCTTTTTCTGTGTTTTCTCTCTATGCTCAGAGGATATGCTAGCATGAAACTCCTTTGAATCATGTGTAGTAAGGGCCTCTCATTCCTAGTGCTGAGCACTGGTTCCTTCTTTGGAGCTAATTCCTCATTGCTTGGATGCTGTCCTTGAATGTGCACACACATTTCATAAGGCACTTCCTCCTCAAAATGGTAACTTCCCATCCTTCCTCCTATCCAGCCCTTTCTACCAGTAATTGTGTGGGACTTGTTCTGCTGTTAGGGAAGAGGAACAGAGTGAGGGGTTGCCTGGGGCTGGGAGGGGCTCTGCATGTGGCCTGGCCCCAGAGCCCACTCCAGCCTGGGAGAGTCAGGGTGGGGGTTGGCTCACTTCAGAGTCACTCCCTCTTCTCTGCGTACGACCTTCACTGTGCTCTGTGGAGCAGTCTCATGCGTTTCCTTCCCCACCCTCCTACTCTCAAAGCATATCAAGAAGACCTACCTCCATTTAGTTTCCCCCAAACTTCATATGAGTACAACATAGAACACTTAAGAAAGACCTTTAAGTTTAGCACATTTATATTTGTTGAACACACGAATAATAACCAGTTATTGGCTGGTCTGGCTCTCCCTTTTGTCTGTGGGTTCTTGGAATAGAACAACTCCTTGTTTACATATCGGCACCTAGCAGGTGCTCAGAAAATATTGAGTGAGTGAATGAATCTTTTATTAAAGCTAATGTAATAGGAAATTAATAATTATGGCATAAAATTAGATATGACCTATGGGAAACTTAGATCTTTTAACAGAGGGCAAAGCTTTAAACTGAAGTTTAGGCATAGTCAAGATGTCTGGAAGGGTGTTATGGACCATGAGGACTTTTCAGACATCCTGAAATTACACAGGGGAAGTTGGATATTCAGACAACAGAAAAGGGAAGATGTTTGCAGATCCTCTATCCTTCAAGTTGCTTCAGGCTTTTAAAATAGTAATCCAAAATACTTTACAGTATCAAATTTATATTTTTAATAACTATTACAAGTCCATGGTACAATTTTTAAATTTAAAAAAAACCATCTGTGAAAAGTAAAGCTGTTTCCAAAGAAAAAATAACCAAATGGGACTGCATCAAACTAAAAAAATTTGCACAGCAAAGGAAAACATCAACAAAACAAAAAGACATCCTACTGAATGGGAGAAGATATTTGCCAATGATACATTTGATAAGACATTAATATACAAAATATATAAAGAACTCATATAACTTAACACCAAGAAACAAAACAAAACACATCCCAAACAGTCCAATTAAAAATGGGCAGAGGACCTGAAAAGACATTTCTTTAGAGGACATACACATGGCCAACAGACATATGAAAAGAGGCTCAATATCACTAATTATCAGAGAAATGCAAATTAAA
>NW_017731441.1:2611218-2612627 GCF_001890085.2 Hipposideros armiger | reverse complement strand
TAGGGAAACTTCATAGCTATGGCTCAAAAGCTAAAGGCAATTAAAGATGGCAAATTTTGACTACACCAAAATTGAAATTTTTTGCATGAAAAAAATCATAAACATAGTCAAAAGACAGCTGACAAACACAAAAAAATATTTGTCACATGTATCTCAAAGGTGTAATCTTCTTAAAACATGAACTCAGAGATTGAGACTAAAAGACCAAAAACCTAGTAGAAAAATGAGAAAATGACATGAACAGAGCATTCAAAAAAATGATATAAAAATGGATATAAAAAAATGAACAAAATTAACAAAAACGATATAAGAGCTCTTGAATATATGAGATAGTCAAACTCACTCATAATTAGACAATGGCAAATTAAAACAACAGTGAAATACTGCTCACCCATAAGATTGGTGATAGCTTAACAGTGTGACAACCCACCGTTGGGGAGGCTGCAGGGAAACAGACTCTCATGCCTCCTGTTTCTCCCACTTTGTGCAGAGTGTAGGCAGGGGTAAGTACCATGGTGCATTTACCATTATTGGGAATTCTGTCCTGTCTGCTGAAAGGGAGATGTGATTCACGATAACCCTCAGGACCACCGACTTGGTAACTATCATCAGCACTGGGTTCTTTGATGTAGAACATGGAAAAAACGGAGGGACATATTCTTGATTATACACTTATGAACATTTTGGCTCATACTTTATTTTAAAAGATTAGTTGAAATGCTAATATCATTTTTTAGTTCATTGGAAAAATGTGTTTTGGAAAGTTATTATATAAATATGGAGTCAGGCATCATCTGACTATTAGGATTACATGTTCACTCATTTGTGACCCAGGCATCCTAATTCTAAGAATTTACACTGGAGATACATCTCCAGCAATACAAAAATACGTAGGTACCAGGCTATTCATTGTAGCATTGTTGGTAACTGCAGAAGATTAAAAAGATGTGCAAAGACCATACACAGATAACGGGGATCTAACTATGGTTCATTCGCACTGTGGCGTACTTTGCAGCTGTAAAAATAGGAAGGCTCTCTATTAACGGATGGCGAGTGATTTCCAGTTTACGATGTTAAGTGAAAAGAGTGAAGGATGTGCCTGTGTGTGTCTGTGTGTGAGCCTGTGTGTGTGTGTGTGTGTGTCTGCATCTGTGTGTGTATCTCTGTGGTGTGTGCATGCACATCTGTGTGTGGGTCTGTGTGTCTGTGTGTCAGTGTGTGCACCTGGGTCTGTGTGTGTGTCTGCACCTGTGTGTGCCTGTGTGTGTGTGTATATCTGTATGTGTTTATGTGCATGTTTGTGTGCTCATATATTTCCCAGCTCCGTCTGCTGAGAGAGCCTGGAAGCAATGATATTCTACTGAATTTATTCAGCTCTCAGTTTTTGGTTTTTAAGCTCAGTTCTTCAA
>NW_017731441.1:2606837-2608368 GCF_001890085.2 Hipposideros armiger | reverse complement strand
GTCTGCTTCACCTGGCAGGCACCTGCGTTAAAATCATCAGAAATCTGAGACTTCTAAGCCTTGAGAGCAGTGTCAGTGTCACACTTCCCCTGGGCTCCCTCTCAGATCCTGGGTGACCTAAAATCCTTACTCCTGATCCCATGAACAGGTAGCAGTGAGCAGAGAGGCCCTGACATGAGCTGGGGGTTAGAACTCCATGCTCTGGGGCCTAGCTCTCCACTCAGAGGACTTCTCTAAACTTCAGTTACCCCTAAATGTAAAATGAAAGGTTGAACCAGAACTGTGGGCACTCTGGCCCTGGACACAGGAACACACGGGGTACATGGCTGCTCCAACTGAGATGTCCTCTAAGTGTGAAATCCACACTGGATTTTGATGACTCATGAGATAAAAAGACTTAAAATATCTCATTAATAATCTTACATTGGTTACATGTTGAAATGATAATATTAAATAAAATATTGGATTGTCGGAAAAGTCATGACATATTTTTTCTGTTTGTTGTTGCAAAAATGCATCATGACTTTTCTGACAGCCCAATATTATAAAATGAATTTCACCTGTTTCTTTTTTGAAAACTATGGCTCCTGGAAAAGTTAAAACAACATCCATGGCTTGAGTTGCATTTCTTTTGGACAGTCCTGGATTAGATCGATGACTCCCAGCCTGTCTGCGCTTCCAGGAGGGGCTGGATACTGGGCATTTCTAACAAGTTCCCCGGGTGATGCAGGCACTGCTGGTCCATGGACCTCACTTTGAGAACTGAGTCTCCAAGGCCCTTCTTAGGTCTAATGTCCTAAAATTCTACATCTTTCTTAATTTTTTGGGAGTCTGACTCTTAGATGTAAGCACTAAAGCTATGGGCCATGGGAATGTGATTCTTGCCTTATATCAAATCACTTTCCTCCACCCTGTACAATTTGTACCAGTTATCTGGGAAACACCCATTGACAATCACCCACCCCCCTCCAAATACAGACGAGACGCTTGATATGAGGCTCCTTACCAAATATTCCAGGCATATCATCCTGAGTTTTTGATGTGGGTGCAGTTGGACCTGGGGAGAAATAAAAACCCTAATAGTTTAACAACATTCTTTGAATTTGCACTGACTTCTCTCTAAATAGATTCAGTTTTGCAGTGCCCACCAGCCGGCTCTGGGGACCGAACCCTGCAAGGAGTTCCTGGGACTGTGTTCTCATCTGGAAAGTGGCGGGCAAGCTGGCTGTGAGTCTGGAGTGACATGTTTGCCCGTGTGCTCTGAGCTGACCCCTGAGCTCCTGGGCAGCGCTTACTGGTGCTGTCCCTTGGGAAAATAAAAAATGTCCCGGCTCCAAGGACAACTGCGTCTGTTCAGGTTTTCTGAGGAGAGCAAATAAAGAGGGACACGCATGTCCTTTTGTAAAAAACACACTTTTACCTCTTTTATGAACGGTTCCAGCAGTAAATTCACCAGAAAGCTTAGGAATATGTGTGGGAAAATGGAGAAAGTGTGAAATGCTATTGCATTTTGGGGTTCTCTGTTTGGAAG
>NW_017731441.1:2600217-2604137 GCF_001890085.2 Hipposideros armiger | reverse complement strand
ATGGCTGCATGTCTGTCATTATCATCCTCCCCACTCCATTCCCTTACAGATTCCAGAGTTTCCTCCATTGGTACCAGTGAGAAAACCCCAAAGAAAATACTCTGTGGGCCAGCTGAGTGGCACAATGGTTAAGAGCTGGCTTGGGACGCCAGAGGGCCCCGGTTTAGATCCCATATATGAGGGCCAGTGACACTGCCCTCTACAGCTAAGATGCTGAACAATAGCTCAACCTGGAGCTGGGCTGCCATGAGGCGCCGGTGACGGCGTAGGCTGCATCCCCTGCTGCAGTGGGTTGCCATGGGCTACCATGTGTAGCCAGCAGCCAGCATGAGTGGCCAGTAGCCTCCATGAGTGGCTGTCCAGAAGCCGGCGACTGATCTGCCTCTCCCATGAAGACCGCAATGATGGTGCCAACTTGGGCCAGTGAAGCAACATCCTCCACTAGACTGAAGAACAAAAGGACAGCAATTTGTCTGTTCCCCTTACCCCAATTCCCCAATAAAATCTTAAAAAAAATACTCTGGTTGGCTCACCTGGATCACATCCCATTCCAGGACCAATTTCTATATCTGGGGCTCAGAGTGGGGTAGCTGGTCTACCTGGGCCAGGGCTTTTCTGTGAGCAGGGGTGGGGTCCCATGTGGACAGTCCTCAAATCACAGGGAAGTGGTCCCGGATGCAGAAGAATAAGAGCACTCCCCAAACTAGGCACAGACCCTAAAGATGACTGGCCCACCAGGGATTCATGAGGCAAACCGAGAACCCAGGGCACTCACTGCCGTGCTATTCCTTGGGTCCCGAGGTTCCTCATCCTTCTGCCTCCTCTGCACCTTCCGGTGACTTCTCACATTTCTTTTGTATGTTACGTCCAGGGCTTCCTGTGCTTAGCCAGAAGAACAGGGAAAAGGATATCTGCTTCAATTTTCCCCAAGTAGAAGTCCATTTGTGCTATCTTAAAAAATGTTTCGGGGCACTTGTCTAGCTTGGTTAAGTTTTGGAGAGGTGATGTGCACTGTGGTTAAGAGGTCAGCTTGAGTCAGACTTACTTCCTAGCTTAGCCGCTTACTAGCTGTTGACCTCTGACAAGTCGCTTACTCTCTGAGTCTCAGCTTCCACATAATCCCGCAAGCATAGCCATTCTCTCATGTCTGAGTCATTTATTAATAGATAATGCTGCATAGCCACCCGCTTGCTGGGCTGCGTCTGAATCCCTGGGGTCATTTTGGTCCCCACCTGGCTGTGCCCTTGCCTGTACCTGGAGGTCCTCATAGGTTGGATCTCATCCCAGTGGTGTTTTGTCTCTGGGTCTCTGCTGTTTGCAGCTGTGCCTTGGCTTCAGAGGTGTTTAAGTCCAAAGGAAGATTCCATGCTGGCCAGATGTTGAATGGCTGGAATTGGCAAGATTTGGCAGTTCTGGTAGGGAAGATTTGTTTGAGGCGCTTCTGGCTACAGAATAAGCCTATGGGGTCACCAGCTCATGGTCCTTCAATGTGGTGAGACAGCCAGGGAGGGTTGGGGTCTGAGGAGAGGACCCGGAGGCCAGGGAGGGAGCTGCAGCAGATGCAATTGGTCAGGTTTCCAAGTCCATAGACTGAATCTCTACTTCCAGAAAACTTGAAAGGAAAAAATAAGGTGTTTCAACCCGCTGGGAAGCCTTGGAATAGTGGGGCCAGGTGACCATTAGACAGTACGTCTGTGCACCACTGGATGCCCCAATTAAAGATAATTTTCAAAGCCTGTTTGTAGTTGTTTTCACTTATGAAAATATCCTGTAGACCCATAATTTGGCAATATACATATAATCAATTGTTTCAAAAACAGAAGTGATGCTGGCTATTATAATGTAAACTGTTTTCTAAATGAAAGAATTAAAGGAATGTAATTGGAGAAGTATACAAACAGTGGTTAATACGCTGCTTCTTGCAAAGACATATTACAACTTATAATCTTCCCTTATGGTGTATGTTGTCAATGTTTAATCAGGCGTGTGAATGTATTCAGGTGTTGAACATTCCATTAGCTGGGATGTTGCACTATTATTTGCTGAGCTGTTTATGTTATATTGTTGTTGGCTCTCTAAGCTTCTCTTTTCTCTTGCTCCTCTTTCCCTGGTCTCTGCAATCTGTATAATTGTCTTCTTACTTTTGTCTTCAGAAAGCTTTAAATAGAGTTACTGGGAACGATTCACTGTGTCAGAATCACAAAGTTCTGGTGTTTTACAAATTAATTGCAGGGACTTGTTATGCTGATGCTTTAAAAAGCAGGAAGAGGGCCGGCCGAGTGGTGTGTTGGTTAGGAGTTGGCTTGGGACTTCAGCTCAGAGCCNAAGGTTAGGGTCAGCCTCTTGCTCTAGCCCCCAGGTAGTGGCAGGCTGACCAGAGAGGATACAGCACCCCAAGGACCGGCTGGGCAGCGCCATCTTCCCCTCGCTGCAGCACAGAGCATTCAAGTGGCGTCTGCAGACGCTGAAGTTCCAACACTAAACCAATGACAACGCTGATTTTCAAATGGGTTTAATGATGGACAATCTGCATACCAATTGACTCATCTGCGCACGCGAGGGCTTAGAACAATACAAGAAAACGATGTAAAAAGGTCTGTGCAGCAATGACAATCGCTTCCCAGTGTGCTGACCTTCGGTAAATGAAGCAAACAAAAGTACAGTTCTCTTTGGAGGAGACATTAATGCGTCATTAAGAATGGGTACAGCTGCGTTGTGCAAGCACTTTGTTAAAAATATTCTTTTCATTTTGTGTCGGTCCCGTAATTATAATGGAAGTATTGTGCAAGTCAGCCAGTAAGCATATGCAGAAAAATATTTATGTTTTGTAATATCCGTACGGTTTTTAAAGTGCATTGTCAAGTGTAGCTGCTCTACCGTATTTTGCCTGTTGTCACCTCTTACTGACAGTCAGTTTTAAACCGCCCAGAGCCTGTGTTGTCATGATAATTGACTGCTCTTCTCCATATTTGCTTGGCGCACATCCTGGCCACCAGGAAAGTCTCGCTGCCGAGTTCTGTGGTTGTGCTCTGGTTAATTTGGGGAAAACAAGGCTGTAACTGCCTCCATCACAAGGCTCACGGCTGCTGCTCCCCTTCCTCTAATCATGGTCAGGCCAACCCACATGGCCAACTGCCACAGTGCCCACCGAGGCAGTAAGACCCCAGGAGCAGAGTAAGGAAACCCAGTGTTCTTTTGAGAAGATGATTGGGAAACTGCCCTTAACTGGTTTTTCAAGCTGGGGAAGACCTTATGGGAACCTAAAGTTTTCCCTCTCTGACAAGGAGACCAGATCTAGTGAGGAGAGAGGCTGGCTCAGGGCTGCATCAGGAACACTCATTTAACCCGTGTGTGTGGAGCAGTTCCCGAGGACCTGGAGCAGGACAGCCGTTAACAGGAATGAGCAGGCTGGAGGGATGGGCAGCAGCGGGGCGACCACCTGTCCCCCACCTGTTACAGACCCTTCATCAACCCCAGCATCCCAAAGGACACTGTCCTTGGTAAGTGCCTCCAAACTAAGTTTCCTTAGGAAAAGGAAGCTGGAAATGTGAGCTTCTCTCATGACATTGTCAGGCCCAGGTGACCGCCTGCCTGCTTACCCAGACCAATGTCAGGCTGGACTGTCCCCCAGTAAACTCCAGGCCAGTGTGGGCCAGAGGGAGAGCGCACTGCCTGGCTCTGGACCAGGACCCTTGTGTCCTGCTCTCAGGATAGCTGTAGGACTTCTGTGGGTGACTCTTTAAGGTCTGTTTCCCCAACCTTGGAAGTTGGGGCACTCAGCTTCCAAGGTTGGGCAAACTGTCAGCTCCTATCTCTCTCTGGTAGTAGACGTTCATCACAAAAAAAGAACATGGCTGCATGTCTGTCATTATCATCCTCCCCACTCCATTCCCTTACAGATTCCAGAGTTTCCTCCATTG
>NW_017731441.1:2598718-2600122 GCF_001890085.2 Hipposideros armiger | reverse complement strand
GTACCAGTAAGAAAACCCCAAAGAAAAAAGGACACCTTCAGGCCCTTTTCCTTGAACTTTCATCTTTGGTGACCTCTGAGGAAGGGGGACAGAGGAGCAGGTGGTCTGAGCATGCAGCGTCCTGGCAGGAAGTGGGGGTCATGGAAGCCTCCACTTTCAGCTGCCTTCTGACCCCTCTACCAGTGAGTCACATCCCGAGAAGGCCGTCCCCTGTCCACTGACCTGTTTCTCAACACATAAGAGGTCAGGACAAAAGGGCTGGAGCCAAAGGCACACGGGCCCTGCTCGGGTCTTTATTGGAACCAACCACCTGCAAAAGGACATTCTGAGACTATGGGAGAGATTTGAATACGGGCCAGATATCAGCCTATAATCAACCCTATACAGGACTTTTGTTAAAGTATGTAAAAGAAAAATGCCCTTATCTTAGCAAGAAAATGTTTTCACGAAAAATAAGTCATCTTGGACAGTACTAAAGTACTCCCAATATCAAGAAAATTTTGTGTGTGTGTGTGTGTGTGTGTGTGTGCACGCGCACGTACAAAAAACAAGATGGCAAAATATATATAATTGAAACTGGTAATGGAGGTTCTTTATACTATTCCTCTACTTTTAGGTAAGTTAGAAAATTTTCATAATAAAAATTTGAAATATATAACGTATGCTACTCTCCCATGGAGTTCTGCATTTCAAAAAGGGCTTCAATTTACTCCATTCCCTGGGGGAATAAATGGTAAATTCAGGAGGTAGTGAAGGGGAGGGACCTTTGGGAGAAGAAGGCCATTTCCCGCCTGATTCCGGCCCCAGGGAGGAACATGTTTTCTACCTGCCACACCAATCCCCTGTGACTGTACCTGAAGTCATGTTTATTGGCTGGAGCTCAGTTTCTTGCCAGCAGTACAGCAGCAAGACAAAGAGGGTCCCTTCTCTAGTCACTGCCATGTTCCCTCCAGCTGAAGGAGGAGGACCTTCTCCTGAAGGCCCCTCAGCTCCCCCCACCTTGGTCTCCAGGATACAGTGGAATGTGCAGGGACCTGTGACATCACAGCAGGAAGTGAGCTGGGTCCTGCCCTGTGTGCGGGGAGGGTTGGGCCCAAGGTCTGTGATGGGAAGAAATGGGGAGGTTGGCGAGGTCCCTAGGGTAATGGAGATCACCTCCACTCGTAACAGTTGCCTGTTTGGTGCCTTCCTCAGTTCTGTAACTCTGAGTCCTGAAGGGGTAGGATATTAGTCAGGATTCATTAGCGCAAGGGGCAGAACCAAACAGAATCTGCTTAAGTGAAAAGAGATATTTTGGAAGGAGGCTGGAGAGCTCATTAAGTTACAAGACAAATGCTGGAACGAGCAGTCCCAGGTAGTCCTTGAAGAACAGGGGCTGATGTCCTAGGTCTTCCCATTATCCCC
>NW_017731441.1:2585324-2596011 GCF_001890085.2 Hipposideros armiger | reverse complement strand
CCTCACCCGGGAAGAGCGCAATGATAATACCAACATGGGCCAGTGAAGCGACGTCCTCCACAACTAGACTGAAGAACAAAACGACAGCAACTTGTGTCTATTTCCCTCCCACAATTCCCCAATAAAATCTTTAAAAAAATTAAAAAGCAGGAAGAGACCTAGGTCTAGCATGGAGGTCACCATGCAGTATGCAGTTGTGGTCAGTGGCTCTTCTGCCCACCAGTCTTGACCTCAATGGGCCATAACAACTCTGCAGTCCCCAGATCCCTCTACTGGGAATTCCAAGCGTGGGCAACAAAAGGGAAATGCCAAAGAGACATGCCACCTCTTCTGAGGGAGCAACAGGGAAAGGTTTGCCTGAGTAAGGAAATCCCTTAAAATATTTATTCATTCATTCATCTTTTTTGCTTTCTCATGGAGTGTTTTCTGAGAGAATTGTGTTTCAACGTTGCTGTTACAGGAAATCAGACAGGTTGTAAAAAGCTATGGCCGGTCAGTTTATTGGGTTGTTGGAAAAGTCATGATGTATTTTTTTCTATGTTTTTCTTTGCAAAAATGAGTCATGACTTTTCCGATAACCCAATAGATGCCCAACTGTGAGCTCCTCAAGATGGCAAAGAAAATCCTGACAGACGTGTTCAATGAGACCAATTCCATAGTTTCAGGTTCTGTTTTATATCAGTCTCTTGAATTTAAATAAGAAATCCAATATTGCTTTAAGAAATAATTTTGACAAAACCGAATATAACATACAAAATTAATTGTTGTGTGAGGATGGAATACCTTACAATTAGTGTAAAAAATGTTGCTTACCTAGAATTAAGTATTAATTGAAAAATTACTCAAGGGTTAGAGATAAAAGTGTGCTAGAAACATTTATCCAGACCTAGTCCTTGCAAAATATATTGCTACGGAATAGGAGGACCTCTGTTAGCTGAACTTAAATGCAGGCGCTTTTTGTTTGTTTGTTTGTTTTTTTGTTTTTCTAAAGAACATCACTAGCTGGAGGGGGTGAACAGGAAAACAGGGTAAGGAAAACTTAAAGACATTTACCAGCAACACCCCCACCAATGCATGTGCTTACGTCTAACTGCTATTTCTCCAGCCACTGCTGAAAACAGACAATGGTTAAATACCTCTGGCACTCTTTGTGAAGTGCATTCATAAATTCATAGTTGTCAGTCTTACAATTACTGAGACTGAGGATGACTAAGAATTAAAACAGGGAATCCTAAATGTCTAGGCTACATGACCATCCTTAAGATTCTAAAATCATGACTTGAAATAAAATGACTCTGTTCACACCCATGGCTCTAACAACTGTGTATACATTGAATGGCATGGAAAGAATTTTTTTCTGATGCTTGACCATTTCAATTACTCATCACTCTTACCAACAGACCAGGGTAACAGCTTCCTCTTAGTGAACTCCTAAAATTGTGGCAATGGAAATAAAGCTCAGAGAACCCTAAAAGAACAGAGCAGAATCAGGGCATGCTTTGGGCACCATATCACCCAGTGGTTCACTTCATAAAAAGGGGATAGTGTTAGCTCATGACAAAGAAGAGAAAATTGGTGCTACACCCCATAGTTAATGTGACAACATGCAGCTAATGAGCACTTAATGATTCCCAGTCTGCTCATTTTTGTCACCATTTGAGAATGTCACTTGTTTTATACTTAGTCCTATGGTGCAGGATTAGCTTTGCGCTAAAGTGAATTAGTTAAGGTTTTTAAAAATCAGAACAAAAGTGCTAGAAAATGTGTACAGATATGCAGAAACCGAACGTGTATACACTTTTTCAGATAATGCATAATTAACTGAAAAGAATTTTTGGTTGGACATGTGAACTGGCAGTAAAATTTTATTTTACATTTGGTAAGACCTTCATTTTAGCATGGAACATATTTTTTAAGAAATCATTCTTGGAGAATTACTAAAGGTCCTGCCAGATCTATTACTACTCTTCGTCTGGGCACTAAAAGAACATCACTTTTGAAGTGGAATTAAGGAGATCTATTTCAAAACATGCAGACCCCATCATGTATTTATTTGTTACATATATACATATACATACACATTTTTTCTTTTTAACACCACTCCTCCATTCATTTTGTTTCTACTTTGTCACATTTTCCCATGGAAGTTCTCTTTTCTGTTCTTTATTTAGGTAAGTTAATCTTAGAACTCAGAGATTCCAGAAAAGAGGTAGAAACTGTCAGGCTTTTTAAAGTGTAAAGACCTAGTTCTATCATTCTAATGTTCTACAGGTAAGATCAACTTTGCAAAAAAAAGTTCATTCTGACTGCTGTTAAATTTTGCAGTGGGGCCGAGTGGCGCGATGGTTAAGAACTCGCTTGGGATGCCAGAGGGCCCCGGTTCGGATCCCACATATGAGGGCCAGTGACACTGCCCTCTACAGCTAAGATGCTGAACAACAGCTCAACCTGGAGCTGGGCTGCCGTGAGTCGCCGGCGACGGCGTGGGCTGCAGTCCCTGTGGCAGTGGATTGCCATGGGCTACCGTGTGTGGCCAGCAGCCAGCGTGAGCGGCCAGCAGCCGCAGTGAGCGGCCGTCCAGAAGCCGGCGACTGATCTGCCTCGCCAGAGAAGAGCGCAATGATGGTGCCAACTTGGGCCAGTGAAGCAACATCCTCCACAACTAGACTGAAGAACAAAACGACAGCAATTTGTCTGTTCCCCTTTCCCCAATTCCCCAGCACTGTTCCCATCCCCCCAATTACCCAATAAAAAAAAATCTTTAAAAAAAAAATTTTTGCAATGAATGAATAAAAAATATTTTTCTCATTTGCTAACTTTCTTCAGAAGACACCCACAGTCTTGAAACAATCACTGGGCCTATTGTTTCCTTTCACACTGAAATTACACATCCCCAGCACCCACTCAAAAATTTTATGCTTCATTGTAAGTAAGAATTCATGTTTCTTAAAATAATGCAGAATAAATAAAAGCCTACATGCTTTAGAAGTAGGAGAAATGGTGGAAGTAAAATGATTATCTTTTGGCTTATACATGTTCAGAATAGATTAGTTGTTCGGCTATCTTTTATGGACCTCTAGTTGACCATGGCAAAAATTCATCAGGGAATCTGCAGTTCACAGAACCAACCATAGAGGTCGACACAGTACACAGCTCCTTAAAAACCATAAAAGCACAAATTTTCTTATTGGCTCAGGAGGCTGAATTTTTACCATTAGAGAGTTCTTCCTTTGCTTAAAGTATTATGTTATTGAGGGTACTATTTAAAAATTAAATACTTTTGGAAGGGATAATAATAATTTACCAGCCATTGAAACCCAAGAGCTAATTAATTTAGAAAATGGTTTCCCCAAGGCAATATAGGGTTGGCAAGTGTGAAGGCATAGGATCAGGGTGGACTAGTTAAGACAGTTGAAGGTCCCTACCTGTTGTACTCAGCTGGAGGAAAATGTAGAGCTCTTGGAGTGGTTGTGTTGAAGGGAGGAAGAGCTGGCTCCCTAAAGACACCTTCTACTCCATTCTAAATGTGTCTGTAAGGCTTTCTTATATCTCCCCCTGTTTAACAGAGAATGCAGTATATTTAAAATTCATATGGGGCTGGCAGAGTGGCGCGTTGGTCAAGAGTTGGCTTGGGTTGCCACCTCTGAGCAGCAGGGCCCCGGTTCAGATCCCACATTTGGGCCAGAGACACTGTGCCCTCTACAGCTAAGATGGCAAACAACCACTCGACCTGGCGCTGGGCTGCCATGAGTCACCGGCTGCAGCGAAGGCTGCAGTGGAGCTGGAGTGGAGCTGCAGTGGGCTCCCATAAGGTACCATGAGCGGCCGGCAGCCAGCATGAGCTGCCAAGAGCCGCCGGTAGCGGCCGTCCAGTGACCGGCGACAGACCTGATTCTCCCAGGAAGAGTGCAATGATAATACCAACATGGGCCAGTGAAGGGATGTCCTCCACAACTAGACTAAGGAACAAAAGGACAGCAACTTGTCTGTTCCCCTTCCCCGATTCCCCAAAGCTGTTCCCCTCCCCCAATTCCCCAATAAAATCTTAAAAAAAAAATTCATATGAACGTGAAATTCAATGATAATCTGAGTCAGGAAGCAAGGAGAGGCAGCTGAGACTATTGCAAGTGCAGCATCTCTTTCAATTTGAAATTGAACACTTAGAATTAGAAATTTTCTAATTTTGTTATCTAGTATTTCTTGGAGGTGAATGAGCCAGACGTATAATTCCATTTTAATAGATCTCATCATTAATGTCTGCTCATAAAAGTTGCCTCATTGCATTAGTGTACCTGAAACTGGGGTGCAGAGTTGTTCTAGAGTCTCCAGGTGGCCCAGGGGTTCAATGCAAAGTTGTTTTGCACAAAGACATCTGCAAAAATAATTCTGACCTTTTAGTTTTGATTTCCTTTCTATTGATTTACACTAGGTACATTTAATTCCAAATCTTGGAGATGGCTGACATGGTCATTCAATTGAGGCTTTGTAGTGAAGAAACCATTAAGAAAGTGGAGAGGGAAGACCATACAATTTCCACTGGGATGAGGAATCAAGGGCTAATTTTATTCTGAGATCAAATTCATGCCAAAAGCTTAGCAGGTCACAGGCCAATGCCATCTCTGAAGCATAAAGAACCTGACGTTTGGAGCGTGAGTGGAAAGATGCACCCTCTGAATCGCTATTCACGCAGCATACAACTTGGGAAATGTAATTCTGTAGACAACAGGAAATGGAGTTTGGGTGACTGCTGCCTAAAACGCTGCCCTTATCTATTGCAAGTTGAACAGCAACCAATTGTTCCATTTGCGTGTCTCTTCAAGTTTTTATTTGAAAGAATTGAGTGCAATTTTTAAAAATTAATTTTGATCTTAAAAAAAAAGGCCATTTTCTCAGATGGACAAAATCTGACAATCACATAATAAACACTCTGCTTCTCACACGTCATTACCTTCATACAGATAAAGAACATTGTAGGGACTGGAGATCGGATGGCTCTGGCCATGCTTACAGGTTCTTTCTTTGCAAATGACAAATTTAAGTACTCAGGAGATAGCCTGCCCCCAAAGGAAAGATAATCTTGACTTAGCATATTAATGCAAATATTTAAATTAATAAAAACCTAGACTATCTTACAGGGGTGTTTTGTGGGTTCTTTTTTGCAAATTTGAAAGTTTTTAAATTTTATTTCACTTTGAGGGGAGTGAAACTTCATCAAAGTTTGGTCTTGTTATGTTTTTAGGTGTATTTTTCTGCAGTGCAAATTTCACATCAGGATGCAGTGTCAAGGGTTGCTAAGGTGCCTGGGCTCCCAGGAGGACCCACCAGGCCATGTGTGTCAAAGGCTGCTGACTGCTGACCCCACTGGCTTTGGAGAAGCTTCAAGTGGCCATATAGGCTTCGGTGGGGCAGCTCCTTGTGCACCTGGGACTTGAGGCTGGGTGATCCCACCCTCAGGGGGCCTGCTTCACCTCCAGGCTAGTAAGCACTCCTTGTTAGAGAGGTGGGCTCCCCTCTCTGATATGCAAGAGATGAGGAAAGGGGGAGAAGGCAGGAAGGAGACCAGGAGTCAAAGGAGCACCAAGCAGGCAGGAGACAAAGGAGGGAGCAACCAGGATTTCTTAACTCAGGGGCACCACTGAGCTGGACTGCCATGATGGCAGAGCCCCCATGGTGGTGGTGGCTTGACATCTCCCCATATCACCACATTAACCTTGAATAACACACCTGATTAGGTGCTTTGAAATACAAACACCTGCAGCTTCTGAGGAAACCTCCACATCATACCTCACAGCCCAGGATGTGGGCTGGTGCACCATCCCACCTTCATTTTCCTGAAGTCCTGCTTTTCTCCTGCTTTGTACCCCTAATAGCTGCCTGCATCTCTTCTCAACCACTCACTGCATCTGCGTGTGGAAGAGTCAAGGGGTGCAGTGATTAGGTGTCAGAATGTCAGGTTTAAATCCTCTGCAACTGCAGGCAAGGACCTGGACTCCTTGTGCCTTGGTTTCCCCATGTGTACAATGGGGCCACCGATACTTACATACCTGGTAGTTGTGCAGATTAGATAAGTGTCAACCTAAGTGTTGTCACTGGGTAGCCAGGTGATGGGGAAAATGGTGGGGGTCAGAGGTCACAGTCACTTCCCCAGATGCCATTTTTGGCAGCTCAAGGAGCAAGACCTGCCTGACCAAGGCCCCTCTGAGGCTTGGGACTGGCACTTCCCATTGGGCTCTTGGGTCAGCGTCTGTCTTTGCCATCTCCTCCACCTCTCCCCACACAATTCTCTGACCCTAACCTCACTCCAGGTCTTTGGCCAGGCTTCAGTGACTAACGCCACCCTGAATGGGCTGCTTCAGATCACCAGGCCAGGTTTTAGTGTCAAAACTCCTGGCCCAGCTCCCTGGTGCCACCTGAGGCAGGTCACTCTTTCAAAGGACTTGACGAAATGTTCAGAGCCGTGGAAGAGCTGGATGCCATCTACCTTCTCAATCTCTAGAAAGATAACGTGCTCTACTTGTGTTGCTCTCCCATTAGGTATAGAAACTGTCGCCTCCAGAGCATATTTCAAGTGACTTTTTGATATTTTATAACCTCTCTTTCTCTATTTCAAATTTAACTGAAAACATCTCTTCTCCTATTCCCATTCTTATCACTCTTTTCTTTCCCTCATTTTTATTCCATCTTGTTGCCCACTGATTTGACTTCTGAGGTGTTTTATGATTTTTCTTTTCTGAAAACATGACCTAGAATCCACCTTATTTAACCATTAAGTCCTGATAGCTAAGCTAGGTCTACCTGGCTCCTTGTGAGCACCTGAAAGAGAGAAAGTCAATGGAAGTTTCGGAGATGAAGTGTCCTCATGAGGTGAGGCTAATAAGAATTTCTGAAATAACTTTTGTTATCATTTGGTTGAAAACGATATATTTTGGCAGTTAAGCAACAAGATTGATGCCTTTTTTAAAAAAAAACAAGTAGTCCTTACTAACCTGTCATCTTGAATGCCTGATGGATGCCGTGGTTCCAAGGACAAGCACCACGAGGATTGGCTCCACTTTGAGGGCTCCAAGAGCTACTTGTTCTGAAAATGCTGCAGCTTACATTAAAAGTCAAAGTTCTGGCTATTCACTGTCCTTGTGTGGTCAGGTCAAAATGCAAAAACTTCTGATGGCTTTATTAAGTTAGCAGCTTTTCAGGGTGGACATCAGCAAACTGTAGATGGCCTTCTCGCTTTATCAAAAGGGTTATTTATTTATTTTTCAGAGAAAGCATGTGTGAATAGAGAGCTGCCTTATTGAACACATGATCTATTAGCTAGTAACTTGAATGTGTTACAAAGCAACATTGTGCCCTCCAGAGCTGCAGTTGCCAACCTCATCAAAAACCAATACCACCATTTTTTATAACAAGCATGTTATAACTTCACATTGCCTAGAAGGAATGTCATCACTAATAGGACTAAATGATACACCTGAAAAACAGTACATGTTTAGCTTTAACATAGCAAGTTAATCCAAATGAACTGTTGAAAAATAAAGGAAATTAATTTATAATCGCATATATTTCAAAATGTACATCCCTGGGCAAAATGCAGCAGACAAACCCTTGCACTTCCTTTAAATGAACCCATTTGAGTTTAAGAAAAATAAAGCAATATTCAACTGACAGTTGTTAACAGTCTACGTTTGATACCAGAAGTAAGAGCTAGTCAGTATATCTGTGTTTACGTATGTATACATAGAGAGAAGTCCCCTGGTAATGCACACTGATACACAAATGTGTTCTACTGGTGCACCAAATGCACCAACAATGGTGGGATTTTCCCATCTGTGGCATGATTTTCCAAGATGGCTAGCTTGGGTAAACAAACTCTTGATAACACTGTGAATAAAATATAGTACCAACTTCCCTTGATTTACAAAGTCATTGTATTACTGGAAAATTCAGTTGATACTAAAACCACACAACAAATATTTTGTGTTTATTGAAAACAAAAGAGTTGGGTTTGGTAGAAATAATCAGGGATTTAACCCATCGGTTATTCTGAGTGAAAGCAGAGGCCCCGCCCTCGCCCTGGGAGGGGCTCATATCCCTGGAACAAGGAACCCTAAGCTGTTGCCAGCTTCAGCAGGTGCTTCATAAACACTCACTACTTCACATCCACACTATTTCTCAAGGTGTTGTGGATTTTGTTGAGCTATTATAACATATTTGAAAAATAATACCTTAAGACTTGAGCAACTCAAAATGCTTCACAGATGTGCTGGTGAAGCTCTAAGGGACATTGGAGCAAAGTGGCCTTTCTTCTGGCATTTGAGCAGGAGACCTCTTCCGGCTGCTCCTTGGGAACTCAGTGGCCGAGTCCAGCGCAGACTGAGGATCTTTGTCCGGAGGCCATAGACCCAGTGGGTGAAACCCGTCACTCTGTAGCCAGAGGCCCTTTTTTCAAAGCCCTGCTGTGCCTCTCACTGGTGGTGCAGCTCATCTGTAACATCTCAGAGATAACCTAAATAAAGTGCTTAGTGTGGTTCCCAGTCCCTGGTAAGAGCCCAATGAACGCTAGTTACAGTCCTGTTTTGTTTGTTTGTTTGTTTGTTTTTTTAGATTTTTTTTTATTGGGCAATTGGGGGGATGGGAACAGTGCTGGGGAATTGGGGGAAGGGGAACAGACAAGTTGTTGTCGTTTTGTTCTTCAGTCTAGTTGTGGAGGACGTTGCTTCACTGGCCCAAGTTGGCACCATCATTGCGCTCTTCCCGGGTGAGGCAGATCAGTCGCCGGCTTCTGGTCGGCCACTCACTGTGGCTGCAGGCCGCTCACGCTGGCTGCTGGCTACATACGGTAGGCTACATACCACAGGGGCTGCAGCCTATGCCGTCGCCGGCGACTCACAGCAGCCCAGCTCCAGGTTGAGCTGTTGTTCAGCATCTTAGCTGTGGAGGGCAGTGTCACTGGCCCTCATATGTGGGATCCGAACCGGGGCCCTCTGGCGTCCCAAGCCAGTTCTTAACCATTGCGCCACTCGGCCGGCCCAGTTACAGTCCTGTTTATTTTCCCTCAGTTGTTGGCAACTTTATCCAATATATCGATAGAAACCATCTCTAGCAAGATCCTTAGAGAAAAAACTCCTATTTTGTTCAAATTGAGTAAGAGTACACAACATCTCTGCAAACTAGCAGACATATGTCCTCGGAGACAGAGGTTTCATTGAGTTACATACCAGGGCATGTAGACTTGCTGTCTTCTGTTGAAAGGAACTCCTCAGACTAGAGAGAAATATAGTAACCATTTAATGAACCCCAAACTTCCATGCCATACTCAGCTAAAATTTTAATTTACCAACAGACAAGAACTTGGAAAAGTAGCCGGTGCTGTTTCCTCAAATCTGATTGTGGACTCACCTCAAGATGCTGACATCCATCTTGCCCTCCCTATGTGTACAAGGTGGAGTCTATTTCTCCATGTGCTTGAATCTGGGCTGCCCTGTGACTTCTTTCACCAACAGAATATGGCAGATGCGACACTCCCTGACGTCTGAGGTCAGGTCACGAGAAACATCTGACTTTCTCCTGGTCTTTTGGAAATGCTTGTACTGAGACTGCCATGCCGTGAGGAAGCTCATGCTAGCTATGTAGAGATGAAAGATAGACATAGATAGAGATAGAGATAGAGATAGAGATAGAGATAGATAGAGATAGAGAGACCAGCCCTTACAGCCATTTCAGCTCAGGCCCAGGAAAGCAGTGAAGCAGCCTTTGGACAACTCCAGGATCAGCCACCATCTGATTAAACTGTGAAAGGGATCCCAAGTGAAAACCACCCCAGCTGAGCCCATTGCCCCCAGGACCTTGGAGATAATAGGACATTGTTATTTTAAGCTACAAAATTTGGAATGGTTTGCCATGTAGCACTAGATAACTGAATATGAGGTTTACGATGAAGGCATGGCATAAATATTATGGCCAACTTGAGGTAATACAGAGTTTGTAGAAGCTCATTCGTCTGAAGTAGGCAAGATGAATGCTGCTCACACCAGAAGAACTGTTAAAACCATTTGAAACCATGCACAACCATTGCAGCCATATACAACCATTCACACCCCCCACAACCATGTACAACCATGAAGAAACATTTACAAGTATCCACAACCAAACAAAACAAGCCAATGGCCCCTCTCAGGTACTGTGGCCACCTTCATGTGATGAGAAGATTTGTAAAGTTTGGGCATCAATGGTTGTGTTGGCTCTGCCATCAGAACCACAGAACCTCTACCAAGACCCCATGTGCCTGCAGGCACTTCCAGCTGTGTATGGCAGCAGAGGAGGCAGGAGCAAGTGCCATGAGACCAGGAGGGTCCCAGAAGCAAGGCCCACTTTTTCCTACGTATTAACATCCCATTTCGGTCACTTCCATTAAAAAAGAGCCAATAGCTTGGCAGAGCTGAGGTTTTCTCCATGTCAATGTGCCACATGACTGACTACCCTGAAAAAGGGAAGGTGCTATTTTGTCAGAGGGTTGAAATAATGTCTGTTTACATAGTTTAGAATTTTACGGTCCAGTTTAATAAAAGAATGCATCCAACCCTACAAAACTGATGAAAATTTAATAGTTCAGAGTTTATCCCTCATTTTCTGCCTGAAAGGCAAATGACAGGCACATAGACTGTTTTCCCGAATTACACTTTTTTTTTTT
>NW_017731441.1:2575022-2581119 GCF_001890085.2 Hipposideros armiger | reverse complement strand
TGCTCAGCTCGGGCTGGACTCGAACCGCTGTTGCTCAGAGCTCAAACTCTTGAGCGAGCTCTTAACCAACTGAGCCACTCGGCCGGCCCTTACATGTCTTTTTATTCAGAAGTTGGAGGCATTTTAGATTTTTTTCCCCCCGTAACCATTGCCTCAAGGGCCAGAGGCCCTTGATTTCTTCCCAGCGAAGATGGCACGAGCATGGAGAAGGGAACAGTGCTGAGATCCAGTTTGTGGGAAGGAGCTATTTCAGTTCTGCTTTATTACATGGCTAATTAGGCAAGGTCACTGAGCTGCTTTTAGAGCCTGTCAAGAGAGGCATCAGTGGTACTTTAACAAATTGGTTTATTATCTTTCGGGATCCTGTATGTGAGGCCTACCCACCTGCAGCAGCTTGCCTGGGGGAAGCACCCCCGGAAGCTTCTTCTTTTGGTACACAGCGGGTATCAGCTCAGTCTAGTCCCTCTTCGAATGAACATCCCTTCCCTGGAGAATGGAATTAGTATCAGAATCCTAAATATATGCAGGTGGTGTCACCTTATGCTTTCCTAACGTGATATTGAAAAATGATCTTCCATTTGCCCATTCATTTGCTTGGGACAGTAGAGGGACATGTGTCCTACAGAACTCTCTGATCTGTGATGAGACCTGATTCGGGGGTCTTGTTCCTGGAAGCAAGTAAAGAGAGGGTACATGCATGCCTTGTCCAGGTTCATGTTTTGGATGTCTGAGGATCTAAAAAAAAAAAAGAAAGAAAAAAGGAATGCTGTGTAGGTGACCTCCATGGTAATAGAGCCTCATTCTTTCTGGATCCTAAACTAGATCAATTTTTAATAAAATGTATAAAATAAAAGTGCATAGTCACCAAGAAGGAAAACTATGACATGTTGAGTGAGAGAAAGGAATCCTTTAGAAAGTTTACTTCTCTTAATCCATGTACAAATTCAGTGACTAGGAGATTCTTTCTCTTGATTGATAGATATTGATAGATACATATAAGTCTAAGCATATATATAGATATTGTATTAGTCAGGGTCCTCCAGAGAAAGAGAATCACAAGGATATATAGAGATGTACAGAAAGAGATTTATTATGAGGAATTGGCTGGCGTGATTATGGAGATTAAGAAGCCCCCTGATCTGCCATCTGCAAGCTGGAGATCCAGGGAAGCCAGTGGTTTGGCTTCAGTCCTGGAGGCCTGAGGGTCAGGAGCCAGTGGTGTTAAGTCCCAGTCTGAGTCCAAAGGTCTGAGAACCAGAAGCACTGATACCAGAGGGCAGGAGAATATGGGTGTCTCAGCTCAAGCAGAGAGCAAACTTTCCCTTCCCCCACCTTCCTGTTCTATTCCAGCCTTCAATGGATTGGTTAAGGCCCATCTGCATTGGTGAGATCAATCCTCTTTGCTCAGTTTGCTGATTCAAATGCTAATCTCTTCCAGGACAACTTAACAGACACACCTAGAAATAATGTTTTACCAATGATTTTGGCATGCCTTAGCCAGTCAAGGTGACACATAAAATGAACCACCACAGGTATAGATAGAGCTATTTATTGGTATCTACCCCCACCCCATACTCACGTGCGCGCGCGCGCGCACACACACACACACACACACACACACACACACACACACACACAGGGGTTGGTAACAGCAGAGTACCCATTATGCTGGAACTATTTGGCCAGGTGATATAACACCCACAACCACTATTTACTGAACACATTTGAAGAGGAAGGCACTTTGTTAATTCCTTTACATGTATTATTTCTAATTTCCACAATAATCCTGCAGAAGGATTTTACAAATGAGGATGAAACAGCTGCAGAGGTGGGAAGTAACTTGCCCAGGGTTTGTAGCTCTACCATGGTAGAGAAAGCCGGCATCGAGAAGACAGTCTTGCCGTGGATCTCAAGGCAGCTGCATTGCACAACTCCAGAGGTCTTTTGGCAGCTGTTCCCCAGTGCACACGGGGCATTGTTGGTGCTGACTGCACGCCAACTTAACTCTTTCTTCACCTGGTGTGTCCTCCTTGTGAAGCTGCAACGAAAAGAATGGATGGCCCTCTTCAAGGCAAGCAGACCTAAGGCTCTGGGCCCTGCAGGTTTGGACTCCTTGGAATACATGGCCGAAGACCGGGGTCCTGGCCTCACCGGCTTCCTACAGTGACCAGCAATTGGGATAGAGACGTGGCTAGTGAGCTCAAAGGTCTCAGACACCAAGGAGTTTGGAATTTAGCTCATTGGCAGGGGGAGTCATCAGCTGGGAAAACCCCATCAGACCTCTGTGTCTGGAGGAGATTGCTCCTGAGACCAGCATGTTAGCATGGAGTGGCCTGGAGTTCAGTTGGAAGAGACCAACGTGAGGCCTGGGAAAGATTATAAGGCCTAGTCAGGGAAGAAGCCATAGGATTGGAGAGAAATGGTTTAAAAAATGGAAGCTGGGCCGGCCGAGTGGCGCGATGGTTAAGAACTGGCTGGGGATGCCAGAGGGCCCCGGTTCGGATCCCACATATGAGGGCCAGTGACACTGCCCTCTACAGCTAAGATGCTGAACAACAGCTCAACCTGGAGNCAGTGTCACTGGCCCTCATATGTGGGATCCGAACCGGGGCCCTCTGGCATCCCAAGCGAGTTCTTAACCATCGCGCCACTCGGCCGGCCCCCGAATTACACTTTTTAAGCAAATAATTCAGACTCTTTAGTGATCACAGTTATAAGTTGCTAAAACAGACAATATTCCGACTTTTTTTTCAAGATCCTTGGAGATCATCAGACTGAAGTTGCAATTGAAATACGTAAAATATGATTATAATTGTTTATTTTCCCTATTAGCGTAAATGCTGTGGTTCAGTTTAATAGAAATGTTCCATGAACACCTTCTACTAGAGCCAGAGAAAATAATATTGCAGATCCTCTCATGTAAAATCTGAAGACATTGAACGCCTGGTTGGAATTTCATGCCATGGTTTATGCAAAAATGTTAATACAAAAATGTTAACATTATGATAAAAAAATAAGGAACACATTTCCCTTTAACATCTATAGTAAGAGATATTTGCATGCTGTAAGAGATAAAATAAACCTATATAATGGTGACTTGTTTTAAAAATTCTTAGTTTTGTAACATTAGGAACCAGAGAGGTACCTGTTATACAATAATTGTATCAACTGGTGCTGTTTTGCATTACTTCCATTTGAATAAGAACTAAAGAATGCTTTTTACTATGTCAACACATTTTTAAATAATGACATATTACTTTTAATTTTCCCATTTGAATTTAAAGTTTTATTTTGCTCAACATTGGTGTGTCAGTTATTTCTACATGCAACTTTTACTAAAATATACAGCAAATCCTGAAACAGCTTCACAATCCCAGTTTAGCTGTCACACATGTCATACCTCTGTCAGTAATGGCGGGCAAATGCATAGGGTTTGCCTTGGCACCTTATTTTTATTTATAAATTCCACTTCATTATTGCAACAAGACACCACAGGTAGTGCATTTGTAGGGAATTACTGCCTCCCTTTCTGGTTAAAGTCTCTGAGCCTTTAGCCGTGGGGTGCATAATACCTCCTGATGTGTCCAATAATCACCCGGAAATGCACTGCACGCTGGGGTTTATGGCTTCCATATATTTAGTGTGATCATTTAAGGGGTGGAAAATGACTCTAATCAAGATTACGTGTGTGTGGGGGGGTGAAAACTAAAAAAAAATAATTAATTATGAAATAATGTCTTTGTGAGGGGTGAAAAGGATAACTACTGCATTGTTTTGTACACCTGAAACTAATAATAAAAAAAAAAGAAAAGAAAAGAAATAATGTAATTGCCCACAGGGGTTTGAACTTATGTCTTTAATATGCAGAAAAATTTAAGAAGTTATTGCTGCATACACTCACTCAGGAGATATTAAACACCAGCTTGGGAAATGCATTTTGGCTTGTTGCATCGGAGAGACCTGGGGCTAATTTCTTAAAAGGGTTAAGCTGGCATGTTCCGCATTAAATTACCACTGTCATTCAATTCATTAGAAGAGTTTATGGAGTTACAATATGTCTGTAATTTATAGCCTGCTTACTGACAAAGCTTAACACTAACATATGCCTAATTTGCCAAGGTTATCTCAAGTTCCATTCATCTCCCCACTAACAATACGCCTCTGATTCCATGCTTCATGGATGAGGTACATGCGGTTTCATATTTAGCGCTATCAATCACAGGGAATTGCCTCGAGCTCCTCGCCTCAGTGTTCAAAGTGATTTCCCTGCAGCCTCTGATGAGTGATGAGAGGGCAGCTCAGCCAGTGGAGGGCGTGCTCCAGCGTCCCCAGAGGGGCCTGGCGAATAGAGAGCCCTGATCTTTTCTGGCCTGGTTCTTCTGGCATCTTTGGGCCACCAGAGGTGACTTGAGGAGGCCACGTGTCACCCACATGACATACTCGTGGCATTGCCGGGAAGTCCTGGCACCACCAAGGCATTTCTGCCTGGTGGAGGATGGCTCCGTGTTTACAGACTGTCCATACACATTTCACGACTCTTGGATGTGAGAGGGGCAGGGCTGAACTCTCCTGGTACAATACGATTTCCAAATTCCTGGGGCGGGGTGGGGGGAGGGTGGGCTTTGTTCCTGCTGACCTGATGCATGCAAAGGTCTCTCCTGGGGACATTGGACCTGAGCTCAGCGCTGGGGCGTCCACTTAAAATACCTCTCTCCAGGCTGTCATGTTCTCCCTGGAGGAGTGATTTGGCCAAAACGTCTGCTTACCTTTTGGATTTTTTGGTGAGAAGTACCAACCATTCAATATGAGAAATACATAATGAATATGGTTGTTTAGTCCTTGCTGTGTGGAAAGAACACCAAGCAGTATCACATACCTTCAAAGTTGTTACTCCAGATAGAAATGAGTCTGCAGTGTCAGTTCCGGAATGTGTAGGACCTTCAGCATCTCCTGACATGGTCGTGGCTGTGTCTGTGCTTGCTCTGAGCACACACCTCAAATGCAGAGAGAGGATCCAAGGCCACGGGTGTGGGTCTGTGAATCTGCGTTACCCAAAGGCTGAACATATAAAGTATATCAGCTCGAGCCTGTGAGTGATGGGGGAGCAATCCAACAAACAGAAGGAAATTGTTCTCACGAGTTCCAGAACTACTGGGGAGATGGCAACTTGATTTAATGGAAAATGTGGTTTTACAAGTATTTTCACCTTTTGTGCAGGAGACCAGCAACAACAGTCATGAAAGACAAGCTTATGGGGGTAGGGAGAAGCTCTCAAGTTCATGGTCGCCGTGCACACTAGTAACACAGCTGCCCTCCAGCATCTTGTGGGCTTGCTGCACGGAGCCCAGAGCCTGACCTGGCGCTTTCCCCTTCCCAGGGCTGACCCTTGTTCTTTTTCACAGCCCCCAATTCCTTTGGTCAGATTTTTATTTCTTTCTGTATTCTTTTATTAGAACGTTACTGACAGTTTAAAAAACCCAAAGCCTGATGTGGTTGGCAGGGGCTGGGGAGATGTTGTTTAAGGGGTGAAGAGTTTCAGTTTTGCAGAATGAAAAATTTTTAGAGATCTGATACCCAACAATGTGTGTATAATTGACGCTATGGCACTGTACACTTAAAAATGGTTAGGATGGTAAATTGCATGGTATGTGTTTTTTACCACAATTAAATAACAAACCTGAAACTTAGGTTATCAGCTCGCAGGATTGGATCATGACATCATTACAATGACTCTCCAGAAACCAAGCAGAGCCTGTGGGTCCCAGTGGACCACTGGATAGGAAACTCCTGGTTTGAAATTAAATTGGTGGTCCATTGGGTTCCTGAGGAACTAGTGTCAAATTTCCCCACAGGATAGAAAAGCACATTTGTTGCTGGCCTGATAGAAAAATCTAAGTCAGGAGACGTGAGGGATATACATCATGGACATCTGGGAAAGACTTTTACATGTCTATTTTTTTTTTCTTTTTTTTTTTAGCTGAGCCATCCTGCTACCTGTTGGCAGCTCACCGGCTGCTCAGCTCGGGCTGGACTCGAACCGCTGTTGCTCAGAGCTCAAACTCTTGAGCGAGCTCTTAACCAACTGAGCCACTCGGCC
>NW_017731441.1:2554736-2572507 GCF_001890085.2 Hipposideros armiger | reverse complement strand
GCCCCTGTGGCAGTGAGTTGCCATGGGCTACCGTGTGTAGCCAGCAGCCAGCGTGAGCGGCCAGCAGCCGCAGTGAGCGGCCGTCCAGAAGCCGGTGACTGATGTGCCTTGCCCGGGAAGAGCGCAATGATGATGCCAACTTGGGCCAGTGAAGCAACGTCCTCCACAACTAGACTGAAGAACAAAACAAGAGCAACTTGTCTGTTCCCCTTCCCCCAATTCCCCAGCGCTGTTCCCATCCCCCCAATTCCTCAATAAAAATCTTTAAAAAAAAAATGGAAGCTATCATGGCAACTAAATCTGTACAACCTAAAAAACTGTGTGGATAAGGGGACAAAGGGAGATGGATCAGTACATATGGTTCTAAGTTGTCCACACTGAATAACTAGGACAGCAGTGCTATTTAGAAATCAGATGGCCAGAGGCGGGAGGAGCTCCCGAGGAAAGCAAGTGGCCTGGGACACACTAGGTAAGTTTTCCATTGGAAGGACAAGGTCTTACAAGGTATGGACAGAGGCTTTGGATGAAAATTTTGGCCCCTAGTGCCCGATATTTCTTTCCCTAGACACCCCAGAGGGTTTGCACATTGCAGAGTGGGAAGGAGGGGTGTGGAACATGAGCCTCTGCCCGAGAATCCCAGTAGGATCCCACTGGATTTATTGCAGCCAGCCTCAAAGTCCTGAGGACAACCTGGAAGGCCAGAGACTCCCCAGGGGATTAGTAAGGACCAGGGAAGAAATGGGCAGGTGGAGGAAGATGTGAAATGGGGGCCCTAGGCCATGTTGGACTGAGCAGGTATGAAGCCTCTCTGACAGTTGACTTCTAAGCCCTGATCCAGGCCATATGCAGAGCTCTTTTTCATCATATTGTGACCAAGTACCTTGACTCTAGTAGAGGGAAACATTTTTAGTTATGCTTATTTCTCAGCGCATACGGGCTCAAAGCTAGAATTTCAGCATGTCTGGGCTGCCCTCTTCAAAACCAAAAGCACAATTTCTTCCACACACAGCCTTAGTGACAGTATACTTTTGTCCTCTGGGACCATTTTATCCTTAAATGATGAGGAAAGTATGCTGTGTGTGCAAACCTGCCCATGGGGTGAGGAAGCGTTTTTTCAGAAGATGATATTAGAATGAAGAGGCAGGAGCTTCAGCAGCCTAGCACTGGAGGTGCTGAAACCCAGAAGCTTTGGGAAGCCCAGTTTTGGGAGCCCGAGTTAGTTCAGGACCTCTTCCCGGGGTAGCAGGTCACAACCAGTCTCATGTGTGGGCCCTTTCAACCCAGCGCTGAAATTACAGCGTCCCTCTTCTACAAACGATGGTCGAAAACCCCAGCCTCCCTACAGAAGAACAGGCTACACAACATCTTTCACTTCTGCTTGAGCAGAGAGAAGATTCATTAAAAAGAAAAGAAGGAAAAAAAAAATCCCCATCCAGTGCCTTTGACCAAGCAGCCCTTGATGACAAAAGGCGGCCTCTTGTTTCACTCCCCCGAGGGTTAGGACCTAATCATGGGCTGGGAGGCCGGCTGCTGGGTGCAGGCTGCCAACTTTGCAGCGAGCACAGTCGCTTAATTATTGGTAAATTTTCCTGCTTGGGGCGCGTTCTTTGGCAGCCTCACGCCAGCACCTGTGTGCTCAGACCTGGGGCCCGGACGTCCCCGCAGATGTCGCGGCTCTTTTGTTGATTTCCTATTAGTGGCACTTAATAGGCAGGGGCCGGGACAGCTTTGCTAAGCGCCCGGCGATGGACAGCAAACATTGTTCCTGCGGTGGGCAAAGGGTCAGACTGTTTCTCTTGCCTCCAAAGCTGAGCCAGATAATTGCTGGTGATTAGCAATTTTAATTACCAGGTGCGAGGGGTCGGGACCCCCTCCTGTAATTGGGTAGGTTGTTAACAATCATGTAGATGTGACCAGGGAGTGTATTTTCCCAATATGCTCTGGCTCTTTTAAAGTTAATTAAATTAAAGCCACTAAAATCACCAGAGGCGGCCTGGAATTTGATGAGCCAGATAAAACAAGTTTTCGGTAAAGCTTCTGCTTTCAATGAATCTTGAACACAACTCTGGACAGCATTGCTGAATCCCTTGTAAACACTGCATCCCTGCGGCTAGAGGGGCCGTGATGCTAACGTTCTTGCCTGCTACACCGTCCTGTTGGAACTAGTCACTGGTGGTAACTGACTTGTAGGGGTTCCTAGGACCACAAGGAGCAAGGTACGAATATCTTCCTGGATCAGCGTGGAAGGGTTGAACATGATCTCACAGTCCCCAGAAGATCCTTTCCATATTCTCCTGTTTATCTCATTAACACCTAACTAAGTGTTTATTTGAAGTTGATAAACATCACCAATTCCTTTCAGAGACCTGGAAGCCTGTTCATAAATTTCACAGAGTCTCTACTGAAGTTGTCCTGGGTCCCCTATGGCCCCACATGCCATCTGCAGCGCACACCTCTCTGTCCAGGTGACACTAGGATTTAAAAGCAGGAGAGAACTTGCACTGGTAGCATTGTTTTCTCATGGCGGATGTGCCAACAGCGGATGGCTTAGGGGAAATGCTCAGGAGATGGCCATCAGGCAGCTAAGAACACAGCCTCTACTCAGGCACCAAAGAGGGAAAATGGAGCGAAGATGAAACACTTCAGTAGTAAATTAAGAACAAGAAGCTTCACGATAACAGTCTCATTCACTGAGCCCTTTAACAGGGTCTCTGGACGGAGGAGAGAGCATGCCCCTCCCCTCCTGTCCAGCTATGTGGAGGTCCCTGAGCCCCCATCAGCCCAGACAGCCTCTGGGCCTCCACACCCATTCACCCCAACTGGGAAACAAAGCAGGTGTGATGCAAGCCTTCAGCCCGCATCCCGTTCCAGCCTTGGTTTTCTTGGCCCTGCTCTGAGCAGCTTTAATTAAAACTACTTTCCTTTCACAACACACTTATTATGCTCCTTGGCCACAATACAGAACACTTGCTGCAAGTGCTAACAGGAGTAATTCATTAATGATGGTGGGCCTGTAAGTGCCCTGCTTCAACTTCCCACAGAAGGCTTTGTGGTCTCCAGAAAGAAAAGCCCAGTGCCCCAGCATGTGTGGGAGGGGCCCCCGGGGGTAGGGAGCAGGCACTTGCAAAACCGTGTGGCACAGGGACAATGACCCAAGGAAGGCTGGGGGGCTACGCCCCTCAGTGGAGATCACGTGCCAGGAGGTATGTGTGCTAGGGAAGGCTGGTCCCAGGTGGTCCTGGGGAGCAGCCCCAACACTTCGCACGCACATGCTTAGAACAAAGAAATGCCAGAAGGTGTGTGCATTATGTTGTGTGTGTGTTGTTTGTCTACTACCTATCTTATGTATGCAGGTTATTTTACATGTGTATGTTATGCATTCTCAAATATTTGCATTATGTATGTTATGTTTGCGTGTAATACATGTTGTCTATGCATGTTGCTTGTGTGTGTTATATGTGCATTATGTACATGCTATGTTATGTATGAGTGGTATTTTGCACATGTATACTCGTATTACACATGTACGTGATATGTGTTGCATATGTAATGTTCATACTTTAGGCTTTCTCTGCATGTTACATGCATATGTGTTATGCACTGTATGTGTGTACATGATACAATATGAATGTGTGTTACATGTGTATATCATGCATATTACATGTGTTTATTATGCATATTTACACATTATGCACACTACCTGTGCCTTTTATATGCATGTGTGATATGTGGATCATGCGTGTGCATGATGTGTTGTGCACATGTATGTTATATAGCATATGTGTACATTATGCCATGTGTGTTAATATTAATGTTAACATAAGGCCTAGGTTTACCATCCTCTTTGATATTCATGAGGTTGAGGAGGGGACTGGAGGGCAATGACATTAGCAAGGTGCCTATTCGGCAGAGTATAAAAATATTAATCATTTGTCCCTACTTATGTGTCCCTCACTCCTTTAATTTGTAATTTAAAAAATACATGCTTTTAGGTGGAATTAAGTTTGTGTATCTTTCCTCCAGCTTGTTCAGCGGCAGTGGTTTTCCTGAAGCCCCCCTCCCGGTCACTGGTGGCACGTGGACCACGGTATGTCTCTTAGGTGGCTGTGTAAGTCCCTGGCCATTTGCCCCTCATCCCAGACCGACTCCTGGGCCCGAGCCCTGTGCTGAGATGCCCATGCCGCTTTTTCACTTCCTTGTACGTGGAACCCCAGCCTTGCCACCCTTTGACTTTAGAAGCCAGCAGAAAGCTCTAAGGTCACCCCCATGACGGCTGTCTCTGACAGACTGAGACCATGGCTCAGGGGCCCGTTCTCTCTACACCTGCCCTCTACATTCATCTCTGTCCCTCCATGTTCAGCTCTGTCCCAGCCCCCCACATTCAGCTCTGTCCAAGCCCTCCCCTGCTACCTTCCCCCCCTCCTTACACCTTCCCCTCACCCCCCAGTCCAGCTCTGTACCTTGCCTGCCTCAGCCCAATTTCATGACTGACTGCAGCCTGGAAGTCATGCTTATATAGTTCTGGAAGGACTCTCATTGAAAACGCCCTAAGATTTTGCAGTTCCTATGGGAGCTTGCATTTTAAAGAGAAGTTTTTGAAGAGAAAAACCTCCAGAAGTCACTGGATGCCATGTAGGGGCTAGGATGTGTGGGACAGTGTGAAGATTTTTAGAATGGGAAGCCTGTCTTCCACCCTGAAGTCACATCACAGAACTAAAGCAGCCCCACACCTGAGCTGGTGTTTGGGCTCCTGCAGCCTCACCCAGGGCCACTCTGCGTGGGCTTCTCCCACTAGGGAGAGGGACTGAATCAGCCTGCACTCTCCCGGGTCAGAGCACTGTGGGATTGAGATGAGGAGTTTGGAAAAAAAACAGCCTGTTAAAGTAACCAAAATTTTCTGCATATTGTACAGCCCAAGCCATCTGCTGTTGTTTATATTTTCATAAACTGCAGTATGGTGGAGAATGGTCTCCAAGATTTAAATAAAGACTAGCTTCCGTATCTGTTTTAGAAGAGTAAAATAAGTATCCATTCATATAAGGAACACTTGTTTATTTTGTGCAGGAAATTAAACTGTGAGGAATTAAACTGAAGCGTCATAAAGAACATGGACCTAGAGAAGTCTGAGCCCAGATGGGAAATGAAACATGCATATCTGGAGACATATATTGAGGGGAAGTTGCCAATAAGTGGTGAAATGCCAGTATCAGGCACCACCTTGGACATCCTATGAGGTCACGTCTGACTGAGCCCACACTGGGAAAGGTGGCAGTGAGCAGGCGCCAGAATGGTGGGCTTTGCAGGGACTTGAGGTCTTGCCAGCAGACGCGAAGGAAGGAGGAGGTGCCTGGAAACTGTGCGGGATGGAAATAGCACTAGGTGCATGTCTCAGGGCAGGTGAGGGATGGTGGGAAGTGGACTGGAGTTGGGGAGGTCACGTGGGGTCTAGTGTGGGCAGGGAGTGGAGTGCAGGTGCCATCCTGGGAGCATGGACGTGTGTCTGGAGTATGGAGGAAGCTTTTCCCAGTGATTTGTAAGCGCATTAATAGGGGCTTCCAGTGGGAGAGGGGCCATCTCATGGATGCAGGTGAGGAAGCCCAGGGGAGACCAGGTTCAGGGGCAGACAATGCTAAGACAGGACTTGCAGTGGATCCTGGAGTTTCAGGTATGGAGCAGAGGGAAAGCCTGGTGCTGTGGCTGTGGCCCCCACATGACACAGGACCTTCTAAGCTTTAGGATGGTCCCTCTATGAGGGAGGGGGGCCCCGGGGGCCACAAGGCTCCTGAACCTGTTTGTTCCCCCTAGCCTGCAGCTGGAGGACTTGGCTGTGTTGGCCCCGCCCTTCCCTGTGTGGCCTTGAGAGCTGATGACAAAGGAGCCTCATGTGGACTTTTCCAGAAGAAATGGTGGACCCTCATGTGGGACTTGACCGGTAATGCCAGAGAGAACCTTTCTGCACCCCAATCTCATCGGCCCTCCCCCACCCTCCTTGGACCCTCCTTGAACACCCCTTCTGCCATGAGAGTGTCCCCAACTGGCTTTGGGGTTCAATCCAGTCAGTATTCTCCAGCATGTGGGAAGCCCAGAGCTGAGTTTGTTTGAAGAAAGAAATGGTGCTCCGTACCAAGCAACAGAAAGGCTGGATGTAGCCCCCATTTCAGGGACTGGCTGGGCAAAACTACAATAAGTAGTCTAACATGGTCAGCCAGGGTGAAGAGCTGGCAGGGTGCCATTCCCCGAGATATGAAGGGCAGTGGGGGGATAAGCTGGCATGTCACCAAAGCCCAGCTGAGCTCTGCCCCCTGGGATCTATGGTGCCCCGGAATCCGTTTCCATGTGGTGGGACCTTGATTAGCATCACATGCCCTCTTTATGAGTGGAGAACTACAGTCTCTGGGGCCAGTACGTACCCCTGTGGCCCATGTCCACCCTGGACACTCTCTGGAGTGGCCTTGGAGTTCCTAGGATGACAGAAGGGAAGGCCAACAATGGCTGTGGTCAGACAGGCCCTGGCCTCACAGAGCTCTTCATGGCCATGCAGATCCAGGGACCCCATCAGGGGCAGTGGACGATGATAGACGCTCACACAGGCTCACCTTGCCCTGCACACCCAGGTAAGTGGTAGAGTCAGTCCTCAGAGTGGCTGTCATGATTCTACCCTGCGTGTAGTTGGGATCCATGCTCAGAGAGGCCAAGTTTCCCTCCTAGAGTCACCAGCAGCCAAGAGGGACTGGGCCCGGGAGTCTGTTCAGTGGCTCTCCATTGCCTCTCCTAAGCCTGTGTGGATATCAGAGTGAGACCTGGATGGTCAGGGTGGTGGGAGGTCGGGGTGAGGGGTGCTGTGATGTGGTAGGGAGCCTGAACTCTTTGGGAGTGACCTGAAAACCAGACCACTGCATTTCAGGGTTTTAAATCCCTTAAGAATGATGGAAATCCTGACCCCTCTCTGATCCCCTCAACTCCTCCCCACCATCACTTTAAGGAGGAGGAGGGTCCTAGCAGGACATAGGATCAGAGGTTGGCTCACAGGTGGGTGAGAACTGAGAGATGTGTAGAATAGAGGTTGGAAATACCAGTATCTAGAAATGCCCACATATTGGTAGTAACGATAGTAGTACTAATAGCCACTGTTGGCCATTGTGCTGGGTGAAGCATGAAGCACAGGCCTTCGTTACCTGGTCAGTTTTTACCCAACCATGAGTTCCAGGGAGGTAAGACAGGAATGGAACAGACATAAAAAAAAGTTTGGTTTCTAATGGAAAATGCAAGTACTCTTACATTCCAACATGGTGGGTTGATGCTTGCACAGCAGAATTTCCCTTGAGGCCCATGCCCTGCCTTTATCAGGCTTCTTGGACCTGACACCTGGGAGAGCAGGTGGGTGAGTGCCACGTCTTTGGGCTGGGCTCTGTCCACCAGCCATGGCACCTCACAGGTTGACTTGATGGGTTTGGAGACATCTCCCTGTGGTTCAGGGTAACCTGGCATCTGCCTGGCTCGTAAGCTAAGGCACACACGCTGCCCATGACTCATGTGTCACTGGCCGCTGGTGGATGGCCAGTGCAATTGAAGCTTGCCCTGAGCACAATCCCACACACAGCTGCCCTTCACACACCAAGACCGGGGCTTTTCAGGGACTACTTGGATGATTCACTCATTTGAAAATGGTGCCTTGATGTCCCAAGACATAAAATGAAACACTTGTAACTTTCTCTTATGACAGAGACATTGGGCTTATGGCCTCCTCTTGTGTGATGTCACTGGGGTTGGGCTCCCATCCTGCTCATTGGGAGGTGGGATGAGTGATGAAGGGATGAGTGTGTGCATGTGAACGCAGTGCTTTTTTGGTCTGCACGTCAGCCAGTGCTTACTTTAAGACTTGCTTGGTAGACAACCACTAAAATGTTCTATATTTTGGGGTCTGCTATTGACTCACTGTAGGAAACTTTGCATGTAGTTTAGGATCTAGAGATAGTGTTCTCCGGAAGCCAAAATAGTCATAAAATTTACATTCAAATTATATGTATATTCAGTACATTCAGAAGTGTGCTTAAATACCATAAAGTATTGCTTTACTTGTGTATGATTGAGGTCTCTTCTATTCTGTTATAAAATTGTTTCTAGAAAAGAGATCATCAAAATGCCAAGGCCATAGCAGAGAGAGACAGCAGGCACAGAGCGGGAAGAAGGAAAATAGGGATGTAAGGTGGTGGCGATAAGGTGGCTGTGAGAGCCACAGAGAGAAATGGAGTTTTAGACAAAGGTCACCTGCAGCTGTTTACATGGTCCCTGTGCCCGGTTACCTATCCCTGCTCCAGATAGAAAGCTGGTCACGGTTAGTCGATTTGTGTCTGCTCCTACACAAATCCTGGGCTTTCTGCAGTGCAGACATGGGCACCAGGAGGTGATGCTGGGATGTGTCCCCACGAGGCAGTTTATCTCCAAGCTGTGAGGTGAGTTCAGGGGAGGACTTTGGCCTTAACTATGCTTTTCATCACTTTTGTGGGTTGAAGTTGGACCCCTACTCTGTTGTTGGAACACAAATCTGGGCTACTTTATTGATATTAGTTACCTGCTGTGCCTCTGAGCACCTACCGGCTTCCTTGCTGTGCTCTGAAAATGCAGGTATTGTGCACCTGAATTATAATCTTGCTGTGATAATACGCCTGTATTGATTCAACAAAATGAGTTGTCTATTTTGTTTTCACTTCGACATGTCTAAGAAGGGAAGACTGACAATCAGGAACATAAATATTTTGGACTTCACATGTCTTGTGGCATGAAGAAGACTAAAAAAGTATAATAATTGCAAAATAAAATTTTACCGGGAAATGCAGTGTTTGAACCTGGAGGATGAACTTCTCACAAAAAGCACTTATTCCAGAACAGTGTTAAAATGTTATAATCGCCTAAGCACCTAAAAGGCAGAAAATAGACAGCATTACATTAAAGGTACAGCAATCCAAATATAAATATGTAGAAACTACTGTCTGGAGTCATGCTTGTTCTTATGCTTTAAAAATTATATAAAAGGTTGTATTTCTACATTGCTTTATTCTAGAGATTGTCTTTGGGCTCCGAGGGGTTTCTCTGATTTACCTGGCATTATTACAAACAATATCCCTGAAGGGATTATGGAAGATTCTAACCTCACATTTCTACACAACTTTCATGTTTTCTTATGTGTTTGAGTTCATTAAAAATAGGTTGGTTTGGGTTGGATTTCAGTGCTTAATTATAATCACTGTATGTAATTAAGTATATTGTAATTGTTTTTTGATAAAACAATCCCATTGACCAGGTTTATTTTCATTTTTAAAGAAAAATAATTATTTTTGTAAACAAATAGAAAGATGGTTTACTACAAAAAGAATATGGCTAAATTTTCCCAAATGATCTTACCTCTTTCTATATGAGGTCCCATCACTGGTTTGAAACATGTTTAAGAATCTCAGATTTTTGTTAATCCCATGACTATTTGTGCTAGAATTTCAGGTTTTTTTACTTCTGGTAATTATTGTCTATTGGCTTTTGCTTAATAGACCAAGAGAAATGAAAGAATGGCAGGCCACTTGGATAGAATTTCAGGGGGAAGGTGATGTGAAACTCTTGTTTTTATCTCTTGGCCGGTATCTGTGTCTCCCCATTTTTGCAACAGAACCCCAATTTCTACAGCCATGTAGGTCTGGTGAAGTTGACCCCATCTGGCTCCAGGGTAGGCAGGAGGCCAGGAGAGCCCTGCACACCTTCATGGCTAAAACTGACCCAGGAGAGGTCCAAGACTCTAGGCCTCTCACGAGACTTGCTGGGGTGCTGTTGGAGCTTTCAGGAAAGAGGCAGTTTTAAAATCATAAATTCAGTTTCATGGAAAATCTGCAAGAGGAGTATAAGTAAGTCCTGAATTGCTTCACCTAGACCATTCTGCCCCATTTGCTTGATTCTTCTGCTCTCTGACCCTCTCTCTCTCTCTCTCTCTCGCCATATATATATATAAAATGTAATATGTATGTACTCATACACATACACACATACTTTTTTTCCTGAATCATTTAAGAGTAAGCAAGGCACTCCATTTATCTGAGAACTGCTTTAGTCCTGGAAATGCTGGTGACCATACTTGCTCCTGTGTGGGGCAGCCTGCCTGAGAATAAAGCCAACACAAATGAAAGCAGAGCAGAGGCCAACTCAGAGGTCGGCATTGTTTGAACACTGGGATCCATCCATGCCTACAGCTGGGCTTTGCAGCTCCATGAGCCAGTGCATTTCAGTTGTTCCTTAACCCAGTTTGAACTGGATTACTTTTGCTTATATTCAAAGTCCTACAGCCCAGGAATTGGGGCTCCAGGGTGCTGTCATCACAGGCAGAGTTAGGGAGGTGAATCCAGGGATGATGTTGAATCCATGAATGACTTCAACAGAAATCCATTTTCATAAACTACCACTGATGATGAGCCTCTCTAGGGCAGACACATCATACCCGTCATATGACTCCCAACATCCAGGCTCAAGCAGAAAAGACTCTTAATAAATTATTGAGTCAATGTTTGCCTAATGGACAAGCAATCTCAGTAGGTCCGTCCCTGCTTACATTCTAGCATGGAAACTTCCACCAAGATAAATTCAAAGTGTTTGTTTGTTTTCTCCACTAAGACTTTTGACCAAAACGAGATTCATTTTCTGGACAGATACAAGTTGGCTAACACGCAGCCATTTTCCTGGCTTCTGGCTGGCTCGCCCAAACAATGGTCACATTAGGAAGACCCTCTCTTTTCACACTGCTTCATTCTTATAACTACAGCCTGGGTGCTGCCCATGGAAGCGACTGACCTCTCACAGTGAAGACCCTACTCAAGGTATGTATGTCAACAGTATCTACAAAGGGTGGTGAGTTGCAACTGTCTTCTTATAGAGGCCATGAAATAGTAGACAGGGAGGGTAACACATCTGAAGGAAAGGGTGACTCATAATGCTTCTAGAAACATCTGCCTTTGCTTATTGAATTTCTAAATAATTTCCTTTTTCCTTGTGTGATGTAGCACCGCCACTGTGGTTCACCCAAAGTATGGGTAGAAGGGAAAAGAGAAAGAGAGAATGTCTCCAGTTCCAAAATGGAAAATACTATATTTATCTTTTAAGGAAAGTTCAAAATGGAGGATCTGTAAATATGTGGGCTTTTGTGATGGTGATTATCCCATTCTTCCAGCATGAGTAATTGCATTATTGCTCACCCCAATATAATTATCCCAAGGGATGGTTGTACACATGCATGTGTACAGATGTTGCAGAGATGATGTAAATGAAGAAGAAATGCCAGAAATCATGAGTGAAAGGGGCTTCCGTTGGCTCCAAGTCCTTAGATGGAGATTGATTTAGACTCAACACCTTCTTTTCTTCGCCCACATCCCTGCAAGCTGAAAATCAGACACAAACCCTGTAGGTAATCTTACTGACCAAGATCTTTCTCAGCCATCATTCACTCTGCCATGGGCTGATTCGTTACTCTCTGTGTCATCGTCTCTGGTGATAAGAAGGCCAAGCACTGTCACAGCCACCTCATTTTTCCAGAAAATGAAGCTTTTCTGCATTTACTGACTGAGAGCAGAATTCTTCCCCGTCTACCCGAATAAAATGTGGCTCATCATGTTTACCATCTTTGCTGTGATTTTGATTCCTGACTTTTCTTTGTAATAAAAGCCCACAACACAATTAATTCTCAGGCACAGATAGTATCTAACTCAATGTTTGCAATGAATTAACATCTAAAATATAAATCAGTAGGTTTGTTGTTTTGGGTTTGGGGTTTTTGTTTTGTTTTTGTTTTGAGGAGAAGGGGTTATTTGGGACAAGAACACATGTGTTGGTCCAATCAGTCGAGGGACTAAGCAATGTGAAGAACACTTTGGTTCAAGCACCATCTGTGTGTGAATGTGTGTGAGTATGTGTGTGCAGCCTAAGCCTTCAGTATATGAAAAAAGATGGGAAGGTAAGTTAAGAATAGGAGACAGACAAGCATCACCTCTGCCCAACACCAACGTGATGCACATCTATGAAAAGAAAAAGACCATTTGCATCTACAAAAATGGAAACAACACCAAAACATATGTGTAGGAGCTTCCTAAAGCCTGGCCTGGACTTGTTAAAGGAATAATAAAATTCCTTTAGATATTTTTTTTTGTTTCTTGAATTTTAATGAAAAGATTGATTTCTAGTCATTATTTATCTATTGTCAAATTTTAACAAACAGCTGTAGTGATAATTGCTGAATTCCTACTCTATGTTTAGAGGAAACTGTCAATTCACAAACATGGAATTGTGCTATTATCTATGTCTAAGGCATTTTTCTGTAAATATACAGAGTTAGTGTTGGTTTTCAATAAATATACAAAGATGCTAATTATCACTAGAACTATTTGTTAACACTCAAAAATACATAAAAAATAAATAAAAGAAATGCCATTTTTCCATTAGAAATTCAAAAATATTTGTCTGGAGGCTGCCTCTCACATAATATTTGGAAATTGCACTGTCATTACACTGTGTTAACTTCACCTTCTGTTTTCCGGTCCTTCGAAACAGATTTCCTCATCCAGTCTTCCTTGGTTATCTCTTCTCACTTTGTAGGGAGAACTCTTCTCTCTGCCCATGGGGCTCTCTTTGAGGCTGCCAAAGTCTTGGTGAGTTATGGGAGAAAAGGAAGTACAATGAGAACCCAATGCCTCTTGGAATTGAAGCTCTCCAGATGTTGCTATCTTTACAAAATTCATTTTCCATGCAAAATTCATTTTCCATGCAAAATTCAACTCTAAGAAAACACTGAATTGTGCAACAGACATGCAAGCTGACCCTGAGAATATTTGCTCAGAAGACGATCCCTGGTCAGAATGGAAGGCTGCTCAGTGCTTCTGGTTTCTGAGGCTGAGCTGGGAAAGGGCTAATTAAGTGAAAAGTAACATTTTTTAGCGGTTTATGTCTTTTCCTTGTCTCTGCCATGTCACCAGAGCTAATTGATATGGGCTGTGTATGCCACAGGTGATTTATATGTTGGCTGTGACCCATACCTCATATCTTATACAAAAATTAACTCAAAACGAACAGGAAGGCCTAAAACAGTTATGCTATGCCTGTCCCACCATTGTATGGTGTGTGTGTGTGTGTGTGTGTGTGTGTGTGTGTGTGTGTGTGCGGGTGCACGCGTGCACATTGGGAGCAATGGAGCAGATAACTGCCTTTTTATTTTGCAGGTCTTCAGGTAAAGAGGAACTGTACTCAAGGTGGTATACTTAAGGAACTACATCTAAGGACTGTCATCCATACCTGGACCTAGTTTAGGTGATGGCATTTTGGACTTTGAGCTGACTCTGTAATGAGCCTTGGAAGGAAATGAGTTATTTTCCATGTAGGAGAAATACGAATCATTGGGGACGACAGAGGGAGACCATTTCCAGGGTGGCCTCAATAATTCTCCCTTCCTCTCATTGGGGCTTTCTGTCTTGCATTGCAAGTGCTGGCCTGAGAACTTGGAAGCAACTGAGATGTCCTTCAGGAGGTGAGTGGATAAATAATCTGTGGTACATCAAGACAACGGAATATAATTCAGTGCTAAAAAGAAATGGGCTATCCATGCCATGAAAAGACATGGAGGAATCTTAAATACATATTACTAAGTGAAAGAAGACAATCAGAAAAGGCTACACACTGTGTGATTTCAACTACATGACATTCTGGAAAAAGCAAAACCATGGAGACAGTAAAAAGATCAGTGGTTGCCAGGGGTTAAGGGAGAGGGATGAACACATGGAACACAAAGGAGGTTTAGCCCAGTGAAGCTACTCTGTGTGATACTCTAATGATGGATATATGTCATTATGCATTTGTCTAAACCCATAGAATGTACAACACCAAGAGTGAACCCTATGGACTTTGGGTGATGATGACGTGTCAGTGTAGGTTCATTAATTGTAACAAATAAACTATTCTGGTGGGGCATGTTGATGATGGAAGAGGCTGTGCATATATGAGGGAAGGGGGTATATGGGAAATAGCGGCACTTTTCCTCCATTTTGCTGTGAAACTAAAAATGCTCTAAAATATAAAGTCTATATAAAAAGGGTGAACTGGTTTATGTAACCAATAGGACATAGCAGAAGTTTGTCAATTATGAATCTAGGCCATAAAAGACATTGTGACATCCACCTTGTCACAAGGCTAGTCAAGCTGCGCTAAGGAGAGGACCATGGGCAAGGAGCAGAGGTTCCCTGCCCATTGAGCTTGTGAAATGATCCTCCAGCATAGTCCAGCCTTCAGATGATGCAGCCCCAGCCAACATTTTGGCTGAAATTCTTTCCAGAGACACTGAGCCAAAACAGCCACCCCTGCACCCCAGCCAGAAGCTCCCAGCTAAGCCACTCTAACTCGTGGCCCTTAGAAACTATGTGACAGAAAAAACTTGTTGAAGCCACGAAGTTTTGAGATCATTTGTTTCTGAGCACTAGATAATAAAACTATCGATACCATTTTAAAGTTCAAACCGTTTTGTTCAATCTTTCTTTCCAGATCAATTATTTACTTACATTATTTGCTTATTGATACAAATGAGCTGACATAAGGATTGTGCCAAAGTTTTGAGCAGGAAAATATAGGATAGAAACTTCCCTGCTATAGTCACAGGGCAACAACAATAGACCTTGGAACAAGTTCATCTTTATTTTGTGTGCAGTCATGAAGGGAAGTGCAGTAGTCAAAGCGCTCATGTCATGGCCTTGTTCAGGTTGCTCTTCATTTGGCCCATTCATTTCTTTCCGTTTGTCCTAACACTCTGCTTGTTGCTGTCACTGTCAGTTCACAGACATCAGTGGAAAGGTGTGGCTCTTAGGAAACAGGGTTTTACTCAACTTGCAGTGACTTCATTTCCCTCACTTAGATGTTCTCAGCCCCATTCTTCACACCTTGCACATAGTAGGTGTGGTCTACATGCTAGTTAAATGAATGGTCTAGGAGCTAAGCAGAACCACAGAGGGACACACATTTTCTCTTGAGTCTCTTAGAACTCAAATAGGGAGAAAATTTAGAAAAATCAACTCACATTTTTCCACCGAAGTTGCTCAATCTCTTGACTCTATGCTCATAGGCAGCGTACGCCCGCTCTCCCGTTCTGGCACCTGGAGTAGGGATAGCGGGTTGAGGGCCAAAAGGGGTAAGGAGAGTTTGTCTGTCCCACCATCCTTTGGCCTGGCTTTCTAAGCATTTCAAAGCAGGTGAATACAGAGCTGCTTATCTGAGTACCGCTGACCCTCTGTGACCGTTTCCCAATAGAACCACTTCGTTTGTTTCTAGCCCCTAGATTATGCAACAAGGTCCAATGGGAGACTGGGAGGAGCTCCCTCTCCGCGGACCTTGTCACTTGATCTGGGATGAAAGAAGCAGCTTTCCTCCTAGCAATGCTGAGTGAGCAGGCAGGCCAGCCTTAGCATGAGAACAAACCTTGCCTTCTCTCTGGGTGCTGCTAGTTAAAGCCTCCGTGACATAATTCTCACTTGAGCTCTAACAGCAGTAGGGAACAGGGGCAGGCATGAAGTAAACTTGTTTTAGAATCAGTCCCAGGTGGAAGAGAAGGGAACGAAGCCACTGTCTTTTCAGCCTGTTTTCAAGCAGTTGTCCATTTAGGACAATGTTGGCATTGCCTGGAGAAACAGTCAGCCTTCCGAGGAGAGCGGTGAGAGGTGGAAGGCTGTGGATAGACGTTAAGAATGGCAATATGTGAGTGCCGGCTTGCTGGTGTGTGATCAGCAGCATGATAACACGAATGCTCATTTTCATTGACATAGTTGACAGACGAGAAAGGTAAGTGTGAATTTCTCCAGGCAGTGAGAGCTTGCTCTCCCTATTCAGCCAGGAAAAATAACGCAACCACTGAGCTGACTGGCCTATGGGCTTAAGTAGTCTTTGCAATCTGGGGCCATGCTGACTTGCTAATCCTTGATCTTAGCCGGATATGATCACAGCTGTTGCCTGGCTTCACCAGGAATAGGCTTACTGCTAATTGGCAGGCATTGGCTGCGAGGGGCAGGAGGAGGGGGCAGTGTAGACAGCAGCAGAGGATGGTCTGGCATATCAACCTGCATAAACCGCTCATGGACCCACTTGCCAGGGAAGCACTTCTCATTTTAGTTCTTGCTATGTTAAATGGAATGTGCAGTTTTACCACTTGTTATTTAAAATATTTGTAAAATTTTACAAAGTTATGAAGACCAAAGTTGCAGATACTTAGAGCTCATGGCTCTTAGTGGTTCTTTCCTCTAATCCAGCAGTTTTTAATCTTCAGCTCCTATGGTGGATAGTTCAGGGGAACTGATGCCATTCCCCTCCAGAGCGAGCTGCCAGCAGGTCACCTGTTGAGAGCTCAATGCAGGGCCCTTCCCAGGAAGTTCCTTGGTTGAAGGGACAGCTGTGGGACAAAGTTGCTGGAAGGAGCCCAGGCAGCTTGCGTGCCGAGTCTGAGGGCTCAGAGCAAGACCCAGGCTCCACCCGTTTTACCCTATCCCGCAGTGCCAGCCTGTCCTGCAACCACATGAGTCCCCTTTGCCAGCACCTCTTCTCTGTCACCTTGGAGCTTGGGTGGGTGTGAAATGGCTCAGAAGGGAGGCTCTGGGCTGCTGCAGCCTGAAGGACAAGTACAAGTACTGTACAGGAAGAGTTGCGGCGTGTCGCTTTTGTTTAAATAAATTGTGCCCTCACTAAACTCTGGAAGCTTAGTGTCCTCATCTGTAAAATGAGTTCTCATCAGGCTGAGAAAATGAGCAATTCTGTATATATGCTGTCCAGCATATAATGAGATTAGGTAAATGCTAACTTCTCATCGTCATCATCATCATCATCATCATCATCATCATCACACTTAGACTTTTGACCAGAAAACACAGAGTGACTCAAAGTAAAAGAGAATGCTGTGGAGCCCTCAAATGTAACCAGCAGTGTTTCTGCTCTGCAGAACTGATTAGAGGAGGGCCAAGCCTCTTTAGTAATTGATAGAGATGTGGTACTTCATGTGAACTTGGAGTAATTGCTGATAGAGGGGCCAAGAATTTTATGCAGATAGCAGCAAGGTCCCTGACACAGGAGAGCAATATCCCTGCACAGACCAGCTTAAGACAAGATTAGTGTGGAGCACAGGGGGATCAAGAGGATATGCACCAAGCAGATAAGAAATCTGGACCAGGCCAGAAAAGAGAGGATTCCCCAGACACCCTGGGAGAAACTGGAGATGGAACTGACTGCCAGTCAGAGCCTCCCAGTGCAGCATTTATAGTTGTTGGCATATTATGATGCTCGAGTGAACTATAATGAAAAGTGTGCGTGGTTTTCAAGACAGGAAGTTCAGGTTCTTCGTAGAAAACTCTAGAAATGAATTTGAGCCTCACTTGATTTATTGCGAATAAATTTTTAAGAGAAGGCAGACCAAGCAAATGGAATTCTATTGCCTTCCACTTGTTTCAATCTGAGGGGTCATAGGTTCCCCACCCCCATTTTTCCTTCTGATTTTTGCCCCCACAGAGGGTATAATCCCACCCTGCACCTTCTCTTCTTACACTGGGGCACATTGTCTTTATCTTCTTTCTGACTCAGCTGCCCCTGCCCCATTGATGATCTCCTCCATCTTCTTTTCATTCTTTCTTCACCTGTTCCATATTTGAGTGGGGGAAAAAATGGTTCGTATTGTGGCTGGTAAGTAAATGATGCTAGTGATATTCCTGTATTGAGGAAAAGGAAGGCCA
>NW_017731441.1:2491564-2554066 GCF_001890085.2 Hipposideros armiger | reverse complement strand
TATATTCTTCATAAGAATCTTGTTAAAATAGGAATGCAAGAAGATGTCCTTAGTAAATACATCTCTAAAACAGTAGGGAGGGAGGGAAGGAAGGAAGGAAGGAAGGAAGGAAGGAAGGGAGAAAGGAGGGAAAGACCAAAAAAACCCAAAATATAGTTAATCTCATTATTCATAGTAAAATATTTTAAAATTTTTCCTGTAAAGTTAAGACCATATCTAGAATGCAGACTATCACCATTTCTATTCAATATTGAATTAGGATAAAGGACAAAAAATGTAAAAGCTACACATTTAAAAAAACTGTCATATTTTGATGACTAGGTTATAAATATACATCACCCCCCATGAATATATAGACTCTTTTTTTGTAAATGTTGAGACATATGTGTCAATATTAAAAAACAAATTTCCTTCTTGTCTACCAGTGACATTTAGAAAATTCAATTTATAAGAACTAACTAAATTTCTTTTCTGGTCAAGATGAAAAAACAGGAACTGCCCTCCAGCCCCAAAACAACTAAAAAACCAGACAAAACATATTAAACATGTTCAAAACATTAGGTTTACCATTGCAGTAAGCTTTACAACTATATCATTGATAGATAGTTAGACTGGACCATAAGTTTTACTGTTTGTTCAGTGTCACATTTTTCTATGTTAAGTTCTTCATTCGAATTCATTTTTCACTTGTATGGAGTGTCTCCTTGAGTCCTTGTACATCCAAATATACCTTTTATTTGCCCTTACATTTGAACCATAATTAAATAATCATATAAGTCATAATCCTTTTACCTTGGAACACTGTGAATATTGCTTTATTGCTATTTGACATTCAGTGTTGCAGTTGAAAAATCAAATACCAGCCTGAAAATTTTTTCTTTATAGATAATTAATAAATTTATAAAATGTCTCCCTCTTTTTTATTGCAGTTTTATTTTTTTCTTTTTACCCTAGGAAATTAGCAACTTAATCAGGAAATACAAAGATATGGATCTTATCATGATCCCACCTAACTCTCTGGGAGCTACTTCAATTGAAAAACAAAATTCTTTCCTGAATCCAGCAGGGTGTCTCATTGGTAATGTAGATGGCCATGGGCTTGCAAGCTGCCTTCCTCCTCACATTAGCCTCAAAAAGTAGGTGGCTTTGGAATTTGGGGGTTGAATATGGCAGAAATACGGTTTTTCACTCACCCAATTGGTGGCTCAACACCCCTCTACATCTCTCCTCCTCCTCCCTGTACAATCTCCCCAAATCCTCTAGGCTCTGCACACATTGGTGGGCCTTGTAGAGAAAGAACTACCATATTTCCCCATGTATAAGATGCACCTTAATTTGGGGGCCCAAAATTTGAAAAAAAGTATTACATAACTTCTTTTTCATCAGCAGTTCTTCTTGCCTCATGCTGAACCATCTTTATGGACACAGGAATTCCAATTGCCCTTTGCTCTTCGATCCATATCTTCAATTCCCTCTCTAAATCTGGCCATTTTGCTGACTTGCCTCTCATAGCCTTCTTCTGCCGTGGCGTTTTCAGTAGGGTTTCTTCTTCCCGTAGCTAGTCTCGGATTGTTTTCTCAGTTGGAGGAGGACCAAACGTAAGTTTAGCAGCACAATTTCCATTCACTTTTGCAAACTGGGTCACTTTTAACTTGAATTCAGCACTATACGAAAATCTTTTCTGAGCCATTTCTGGGCAGAATGTGGCAAAACGTAACCTACCGTAATATACCGGTAACAAGTGCGAAACTATGAGCGCAAAGACAACAAGCGTGAAAAAGTGGGAAATGCAAGTAAAAAATCTACAACTACTGTATAAGATGCAACCAGTTTTATAGACCCCAAATTTTTGGAAAAAGTGTACGTTTTATACATGGGAAAATACAGTAGTTTTGATTTGACCACCCTGGCAATATCACAGAGGGATTATTTATCTAGGCCAGAAGTCAGCAAACTGTGGCTTGCGAGCCACATGTGGCTCTTTGGGTACACATATGTGGTTCTGAAGTAAAATTGAAAATGAAAATAAAACTATCATAGTTTCATTTATAAAATTTTTAAAGGATGTTATTCACATAATGCTGATTTTATTTGTTTTATGGCTCTCGAATAATTTTTAAATTGTGAGGGACAGAATTGGCTTTTCTGTCTCAAAAGTTTGCTGACCCTTGATCTAGACTGTAGGAGGGAAATACTTATATTATTCACGTTACCTTGCACTGTTATGACTTTCAAGGAAAATATCAGAATACAAAACATTTGCCCATCTACATTATATACTTGAGAAGGTAGCATATTGGCTAAGGTGTTAGGGCAGAACAACCAGGTTCATCCAGAGCTTTCTCAAATACAGGTCATAATATCAGCTATTAGGGAACTTCTGGGTCATCTACAGCATCCGGAATGGCTGTCCCTTGGGCTGGCTCAGGGAACTCCACTCTCCTCTATTATGCAACTCGTGCTTCCTGTCAGGCAGCCTAGATCACAGGCACATGACCATGGAGGCACCCCGATTCCCAAGGATGGGACACAGCTGGCAGGGTTCAGGGATCTGGAAGAATTCTCCAATCCCCAGCACCCTAAACATACATCATTGATCGAATTGTTGAATCTGTGATACTAATCTTGGTGTCTATCTCCAGTTGCCCAGCAAACTGGGATGGTACCATCCTACAACTTCTCATTTGGGAGCAAAACTCTTCCTTTTTTATTGGGAATTTAGAAAAGGGTGGGACTAAGTGAATGTATCCAAGTTACCATTTTAGTCTCATTCTTCAAAAGAAGCTTTGATTCCTATCAAATTTGCAAATATTTAAAGACAAAATGCTGCTTAAATATAAACATTTGGATGTTTTCGGGTGCAGAGTTTTTGCGGGTAGCGTGTTTTTTAAACTGCTTAAATTAAATGGATGTGCCTGTATTTAAAGGTAATTGCCACAGGTCCCTCCCAGGGATTGTGCATTACATAGAGTTGATACCAGATATTTAAAACCAAATAATGCCCCTAATGACAAACTTGTACACATTTGTGTAATTGTCTTGATTTTAAAATTCTCTTTCAGTCACTGTATCCTTTGGATTCAGGTGAGACTCTAGTTGGAGGTGTTCTGGAGTGTTGAATTTTGTGAAAATAAACTTAACTTTCAGCCCTAGAAATATATTCTTTCAGAATTTCCCTAACCACTCACCTAAAATCTCCTGAGAATCCCTAGATTTCAAAAGTGATTTAAAAATCTTTAATAAGTAAACTAACTCCTTCTACTTTATTATTTATTATTAGGATAAAGTTAATATATTTAATAATAAGAAAATAAGATAATCAGGGAAATTATTGTATTTGTTTTTTGAACTAAGGAAAAGTTTCTTTTTCAGTATTCATACAGGTATGAAAAGGAAAATGACATAATTTATGGGACAAAGATTTGAACAGGTCTTTAAGAAGGCCTTAAAATACAGAGGCTCATGTATTCTCTCAGAAAACTCCATTGAGTATATTATAAAGCACTTTCTGATTTTCAGTCAATCAAATTTTTCTACTGGTTAAACAGTCCAAACCCTATAATTTTTTCATAGAGAGAGTGCACTGTGCTTTTGAGATAACAATTCATTGGCTTATTTCAAGGAACTAACTGAGGAGAGAGAACAATTTGAATCTTAAAGCAGTTGCATGCTTTTTCTTTTGTTTCTGAGGGGAAGGTCATTGGCTGGGAGAGCTGGAACCTCACTCAATGGGGGATATAGTGTTTCACAGAAATCGAGAAACATACCACATAGCTCATTACAGAAGTTCTGGCTTGGAAAGTTTTTCATTCTCCCTGTGCAGAATGTAGAAAGGAAAGATGATTTTCTAGGTGGCCATTCTTTCCACTTGGAGCTCCCTGGGCAGGTTAGTTTTAGACTGTCCCAGGCGGGTGGGTAGGAACGGGTAAGGGTAAGTATAGGAATCATATGCCATGGATAGACCATTTGAGAGGCCCAGCCAACTAACTGAGAGGATCCTAGGACTTTGGGCCATGTCTTTGGACATCTGAAACTTCTAGGGACATGGTATCAACCCTGGGGTAACTTTTCCAGAGTTAAGTGATGACGGCGGGTTAGATCCCCCATCTTGAAATCTGTCTCCACGCTGATCCATTTGCTCCCATCTCTTAACAATGGGACCTACAGCCACTTTTCTTCATGGTCTAATATACACACTTTTCTGCAGTGCTCACTTATTCAATCTATTAGATTGGAAAAATATGTGTGTAGGTCAGTCATGAGCCAGGAGAAGGAGAAGCTGGGGTCTACATCTCCCTACCGTCTGTGCTGTGCTGGGCAAGAGCTGCCAACTCTGAGAGGTAGCTGACCATTGGTTTAGGGTAACATTACCTATACTTCCCACCACAATTGTCTGCAACTGGATCCTTTTCCAGGACTCTGGCCTCATATATCATTTGTTTATGTTTTCTCTCTATTTGATGTCTGGAAGGCATCTCACACTTAACAAGTCCAAAACAGAACTCTATTCCCCATTTTCCCCAGAAAAAAATCTTTACATCTCCTAGTCTTTCTCATTTCCCTGAATGGCTCCATTATTATCCTAATTGTTCCAAATCTAGAACTTATCCTTTTTGTCTCTCTTTCCCTTTTTCACCACATTTAACCCACCAGCATGGCCAATCAGCCCTATATCACACCCAAGTGTAGGGTCCTCTTTGTTCACCACTCTTCCTCAGCCCAAGTTTCTGAAAACACATAGGCTGCTAAGTGGTGACCTGTGTTCACTGTTGCCCATATTCAACCCATGTGCCACACTGAGAATGGTCTTCTAAAAATATAAATCTTATCATCTGACTTCCCAGCTTCCTTCTCAATGCTTCCTGACCCTCTTGGACTGAAACTCAAGCTCCTGCAGCTCTTCAGGCTGGTCCTCTGTCACACAGCTTTTGCATGCCATGGTCTAGCCATACTGACCCTCTCTGAGTCCCTTTAACTTTCCAAGATTGTTGGACATTAAGGTCCTTTCCCTAGTGCCTGCTCTCCCTAATATGCTCTTCTCTCTGCCCTTGGCTGGCTCCTTGGTGCCGCTCAAATCTCAACTTGAATGTTGCCTTCCCAGATCACCTAATCTTAGTGAAGCTCTGTTCTTCCATTCTCTCACAATTCCCTGAGGAGCTTTACTCACTATCAGACTTTTTTCCTGCTTAGTCTTTATTTTCTGACTCTACCCACTGGAATGTAAGACCACAGGAGAGACCTGGCCAGATGAGTTCTCCACCATGTCCCAGTGCCCAGAACAGTGCTTGGTGCTAACTAAGTTGATGCTCACTCTGGGGATGCTTAGAAATGTTGCAGTGTCTCCTCATCAGTGGGACTGGGATACAGCTGAAAATGCTCCTCCAGGACTTCTTGCAAAATTTCACTCATTATATACATTCCTTTCCCCACTTAAAAAAAAAAGCAAATAAATGAAAGTTATGATTAAACAAGTCACTCTCCAACATCCTTTTGTTGTGCTCTGCTGCAATGGAGTTGACATGGGTGAGATGGGGAGTGTGCTGAGCCCATAGAGAGATCAGGCACTGGATTTGGCCGGGGTCCTGGGGAAAGTAGTGAAAGCCAGCAGCTTAATCAGTTGCTCTAAAGTCTTGGAGGGGGCAGTAAGATTGCAGAACAGGATTCCTGTTCTGCAGTCCTGATGAATTCAGCCAACCCAATTTTCATGTTGCCTTCACACACCCTTATAGGGCAGTTACTCGTGAGCTGAGTCTAGGGCATCTCATGTGACCTATGGTACTATCCTTGAAGAAAGATCCTGAGACATTATTGGCCCAAAAGCTGCAAGAAAGGACAGTTACACCAGTTGCCATTTTGTTTAGTCTCTATCTCACCATGACGAGGGCCTATGGTTGAGTCTGATGAGGGTTACACTAACACTCCTTGAACACCACATGGTGCAAAAGTAACACAGGGAACTGGGAAAGCTGCATGCAGAGAAGGGAGAGTGTGTTCAGTGCTGCACACTTGTCGCTACACTGCCGAGCAGTGACATGGGTGTTCCACTCACCACGTCCAAGGGTCCAGCCAAGGGGCCTTCAAAGAGTGAAAACAAAGCCTGCTTCCCACATGCCTTACACATTTATAGATGATTCCAAAAGGAGCCAAGGATGCCAGTATTTCTGAGGAGAAGGACATGTGTCACAAACTCTCCACACCTAGGACCACACCAGGGCACACACAGAGGTCCTGGGAGCAGCCATACCTGCTGGGAACTAGACATCTTCCAAAGGCCTGGCTGTGCCTCAAAGCCTGAGTTGCCCTTAGTTGGAGGCTCCCCTAGAGAAAGAGAATATTAAACCAGGCAGTCACAATCTTTCATCTGGAATGCATGTGTCTTTGCTAAGGCCAATAGCAGGGCAGCTACAGCGACTCAGCCAAGGGAGGTAGTCCTAGAGTCTGAGAATTGGGCCAATGAGGACTGGTGGAGTATTGTTGACAAAGTTCCAGTTGGTTGTACCATTGATCTGAACATTTGCCATCCACGGGATTGTCAGAGCCTGCGTGTGCTCCTTGTCACCTTGCCCAGCTTGCAGATCTGCTGCATGGCTATGGGACTAAGAATGAATTGTGGCCACCAGGTTAATGTAAACTCTGATTCGGTGCCAGTGCTATGCCTGGAGCTACTCAGCAAAAGTCTCAGAGCACACTAAGGCCAGTCACCACCCCCCTGTGACCTGTAGACTCTGATAGTTGTCCAAGAAAGAGTGCAATGCAGGAGGATCTGGCTGCTCTTGGAGGAAGTGCCTCCAGCCGTGGGTGAGTTGGGTGGAGCAGAGTCCCAGTTGAGTCAGCAGGGCGGAGCAGCAGAGCTCACCAGGCCAATCAGATTCAGATTTTGCCTGTGGGGGTGGGATCAACAAAGGAAAGATGGCGCAAGCCTGCATGTTGCATGGGAGGATTACCCTTCACCAGGAAAATGTCGACTGTCCTCCAGTCCTCCCTCTGAAGCTATATACCTCAGTCTGCCCCTCAAATGTCTCCAAGGTCCCCCGAGTCACCATCCCTCCACTGGAGCCCAAGGTGAATGCCTGTGCACAGGCCCTTTAAGAGGATGGCTGAGTTTCCCACAGCCTTCTGTCCCACCTGAACAGTTGGAATCCCCATTGTTTTTCACAGCCAAACGTTTGGGGGCTCCTGTTCCTGGCACTGGTACTCTGGGCTGGGGAGCCTGGTGTTGGGAGCTGGGGTCCTTCACTCCTCCAGGGGGAACCTCTGTGGCTGAGATATCCCTCCTGATTCTTAACCACCATGGGGAGATTTGGGGCTCATTCCACACCTCTGGCCCTCATATCAGTGTTGACATGACTTGTTTATATTTTTAGTCAGAGGGCTTCTGGTCCACTAGACTTCAGATGGTTCTCCAGGTTGATTGTTCTATAATTTAGCTGTAATTTTAATGTGTTGTGTTCACGGAAAGACTCAGGCACAATGTTTACCTATTCCACCATCTTGGATCTCTCCTATTATTTATTTATTTATTTATTTAAAGATTTTTGGGGGGAATTGGGGGAGGGGAACAGACAAGTTGCTGTCCTTTTGTTCTTCAGTCTAGTTGTGGAGGACGTTGCTTCACTGGCCCATGTTGGTATTATCATTGCGCTCTTCCCGGGTGAGGCAGATCGGTCGCTGGCCTCTGGACGGCCGCTCATGGTGGCTCTTGGCAGCTCACACCGGCTGCCGGCCACTCACGCTGGCTGCTGGCCACACACAGTAGCTCATGGCAGCCCACTACGGCAAGGGCTGCAGCCTATGCCGTCGCCCGCGACTCACGGCAGCCCAGCTCCAGGTCGAGCTGTTGTTCACCATCTTAGCTGTAGAGGGCGCAGCGTCACTGGCCCTTATGTGGGATCCAAACCGGGACCCTGCTGCTCAGAGCTGGCATCCCAAGCCAGCTCTTAACCAGTGTGCCACTCGGCCAGCCCCACTCCTATTATTTTTTAAATGTATTTTTTTCCCTAAAATCTGCTTGCAGCTCACTAAATTGATTTTGGCTGATACGTGAAGTCTGAAGAACATTGATCTGTTCCAGTATTTGTTATTAGGGAGGAGTGTCCAGACCAGGTCTTGACTTGTGTGGGCTTTACTTGAGTGGAGAGCAAAGTCAGGTCTGTAATTCTGGACTCCTTCCCTCCCAGTAAAGCTGTTTATCCATTGTAAAGTGTTCGCCCTGCAGGGTCTTCTCAAAACTAGTCAATCCATTTCACTGCTTTATGGTGCATAAGGCAAGCAGACAGTCAGTTGATCTCCTGCAGCCTGGTGAGCTAGAGAGAGGGTTGTTTTCCCAAGTGCTTCACCCACATAGCATTCTGCCCTGCAGCCCACTGAATACACCAAAGTGTCGAGATATTGAATTCCCAATACTCTCTGAGGTCTATTGGGTTTACAGATCCTGATACACTGTTTTCCTCCCTTCCTGACATTAGAGTAGCTCCTTTGGAACAGTAACAAAGAATGTCACCTTTTCTGGAAATTCTTCACTATGCCCCTGTTAGACCTTGACACAAACTGCGCTTGCTGGAATGTTGTGTGCAGAGGTATATAATTTTTGTTTATGCTGTATATTTGCAATATCTAGACATTAGCATGCAGAAACGTGGCACCTGAAATCATATGTCAATGCACAGGGAAAAATGCTCCCCATTTCAAGTAGTGAATCTGCTCTCCATTATGACGCAAAGTGCGGCTACTGTTAACATTGTGAAGCTGTCAGGGGACAAACCTTTTATCGCTCACAAGCTTAGAATTGAGTAGGAATCCTAGACACCCAAAGCACACAATGAAACTCTGAGGCCGTTCTGAAGTCAGCACCAACCAGGATAGCACAGTGCCTTTAATACACTAGCTGTGTGAAGAGATTTCAGATCATTATTTCTCAGAGAAAAGACACATTCAACATTACCCACTTGACTCTCACTTAATTTTTAAACATCTAGAATTTTTCAAGAATGTGATTCCCCCCAGGCCTTGACTTAAAGTTACCTAAACATGTGGAAGGGAAATGCACATCCTTCTGGGCCAGCTGGTGTGTGCATCAAATGCAGAGAGCTCTGCCTGGTAAAGACCAGCCCTCAGGCTGGCACAAGGCCACATGCTATGTGCTGGGCCCTCTCCTTAGGCCTACTTGAATGCTGCACTAGGCTGCTGAGCAGGGCTAGGAAGACCTGAGGCTGCATGCCTGTCCTAGGTAGTGTGTGTGTGTGTGGGGGGGTGGCGATCTCAGGAGGGGGGATTCGGGGGATTGGTGAGGGAGTGAAGGTGAGGTTGGGAAGAAATAATAAAAGTGCTCTATTTGTGGCTCACGTGTGCCCAGCCCTGTCTGGGGTGGATCGCACCCTTGTACAGATCAGGAAAGCAAAGCCAGCACTTGGATGAACCTGCAAGGGCTATGAGGATGTGACTTGATTAAGACGTTGAAGCAGGCAAGAGACTCCACAGCTCACCCGTGCCCTGGAACTGGAGCCTCCTCCAGGTCCAGGAAAGCCCCCTGTGTGCCCCGTCAGCTAGGGGGAAAGGCATCTGGGGGCCAAATATCTGTGCATTTGTGTGTGCATACATTTGGGAACACACTTGCACATGTTTGTACACAGTGCATGTGTGTGCATTTGTGTGTATGTGGGTATTCTGTGTGAGCATAATTTTGTGTACATGTGTGTACTCTGTGCATGCATGCACACTATGCATGTAAGTGCACTCTGTGTTTATGTGTGCCTATCCACATTGATGTGTGTGCTCATGTGCATGTGTATATATGTGTGCATGCATGTCTTGTATATTATATGCATGTGTGTGTGCACATAAATATTAACCAATTCTGCAACTGTAGGGATATCATTTAAGCACTTTGTTCTTTTTTTTTTTTAAGCTGAGCCATCCTGTCACCTGTTGGCAGCTCAGCAGCTGCTCAGCTCGGGCCAGGAATCAAACTGCTGTTGGTCAGAGCTCAAACTCTTGAGTGAGCTCTTAACCTACTGAGCCACTCGGCCGGCCCTCATTTAAGCACTTTGGGCTGAGTGTCTTCAAAACCAGTGTGAGGAAGTTGAGCTAAGTTATCTCTGAGCTATGTCACCAGGGCCCCTTTGCGCTTGGGTCAGGTCTTGCCATTCCCCTGCTCAGGCTCAGTCCGCAGAGGGGCTGCCCTCCAGGGGCGGTTTGCCCAGCTCCCTGCCCTCCACATCTGGCTGGAAGGAGACTGGGGAGGGGAGGCAGGAAGCCAGCATCTCTATATCCTGTGCAGTGTTTCTGGCAGGGATGTGTCTCCTCTGTGTTCGGCTCCCCCTGTCAGTCTCCCCGGCCAGTCACCCAAACCTGGTCGATCTGCCTGTTGACGCCTCACCTCCCCCTTTTGGCTCCTGAGATCTTCCTTCTCCTATATTATGTTTCCTCTGTGTCAAGTACTTAAAGTAGTTTTGTTTTCCTGCAGGCTCCTAACTGGTCCACAGTTTTTCCTCATCTGTTCCTCTCTTCAAATACAAGTGTTATTCAAGTAAAGCTTCCTGTGAGCAGGCACATGCTATAAATCAACACACATCTCGTGGGCACACACTCTGGTGTAGCACACCCTCAGGGCATAGCCAATGGCTCTTGTGCTCTTAAATGTGGACCCTGGGGAAAGGTGGGAAAGGTGTGCCTCACAGACCCAGCAGTCGCAATGGCTGGGGGAACAGTTCTCATAGTAACAACAGCTGCCATTTCATCAGCCAGTCAGGAGGGTCCAGGTGTCCTTCTGAACCACTTGGCATATATTTTCTCAGTCAATCACGACACTTCTCTTGAGTTAGGTGATATTTCACCGCCAGCTTACAGATGAGGAGACAGTGTGGGTAAGAAAGTGCTCCATGGTCGCACAAGGTTGGGACGTGGCCCAGCCATAGTTAATGCCAGTGGTTTTATGCCTTAGTCTTTGTTGGCCGCTGCTTTCCCACACCTGGACAGAGGGTCCTTTCATGCCTCACCTGTGTTCCCATGCCCAGGCTGCCATGGTGTCTTCCCTACTTGCCCCATTCTTAACCACACCTCACCCCTTCCAGAACAGCCTTCCTGTCTGACGTTTTCTCCTTTCCCACAGACATCTCGGGAAACACTCTCTCAGCCTCTCATGTGGACTTGCTCCTGGGTCCTCAATGTTTCCTGAACATGTTTTCATGTCCTTCCACTACAGCTCTCATGGCTGCATACTGTGATGTTATACATTACGTGAGTGTAGTGTATACGTGTGTATCTCCCACACGAAACAGTGAGCTCCTTGCAGCATTGAAACCAGACCTGGAAGCCAGGATTGACCCAGAGCTGTCATGATATAGGTGCTCAGTGGAATGATTTGACGAATGAATGAATAAATGATCATTTGGTGGAGTTTTCCTCACTCACAGATTTCCACATATGAATAATTATTCCTTAAGCTTGGCTGGCCTGACATAGGCACAACCATCAGAAACATTTTGCAGATAAAATAACCAACAGGGCAAAAGCATGATTTACACGTGGACCCACGGAGATTTCCCCCCAAACTGTAATAAGTCTGGATGTCCTTAATGCAGAGCTGGTATTCAGACCACTGGTTCCACCACCGTCCTTCCCAGCCAGCAGCCTCCACAGTAATCAGCGTTATTAGGCAGGAACAAAGGGCCCCATTATCCAGGATTGACATTTTGGGAACATGGACCAAAGCAACAAAAAGTAATATTTCTTAAAATGAACATTAGCTGCCCCTGACAATCAGCCCAGTGGAACAGTCCAACAAGCAGTTAGCTGTGGTGTGCGGGCCCCCTGGATGAAAGATTACAGGGTTAGGGACGTGCAGCCAATCAAGGGATCTGATTGGCTGAGTAGTCCTAAGTGCTTTATAATTGTGTTTCAGAGGACTGTGGTTTAATGCCAGCCAAGGTCCCCTATTTTAAACTGTGTCACACAATTTAAAAGGACTGCCTTACGTCCTCCTCTTCAACCCTCGCATTATGTAAATTGTTAAGACTGTTATCCTGGGAGTTTGCCTTAGTTGCTGGCTGTTTTAAAATTCCATTTCTTAAAAAAAAAAAAAAAAAGAGGGGAGGGAGAAAGAAAAGAAAAATATCGCCCCTCTCCCCCTATAACAGATCAGCAACCTCAGGTTTATAGAAAGACAGATGCACTGATAGAGGCCTCTGGCTGGAGCAGTCCAAATGGAATAGCACACTGTAGCCCCTCCCGATAGGCTATTGTTCACCTGGCTGGAGAAGGTAGGCTGGTGGCTGCCCCGTTTCACAGCCCGTTTTTCATGCACATGCATGGGCTTTCGAAAAATTAGTATTTGTGGTTGAGCAGGAGCCCTGGTGACCATTCTCGCCTTTATCTCTGGAGGGGAGATTTGTAGCCAAGTAATTAAGAAACTTGGAGCAACCAATCTGCAAAGAAAGAAGGGAGGACTTTCTTGTTCAGGCCCAGCACATGTCCCTCCAGGATCAAAGAAGACTCTGCAGTGACTCCCCTGGGCATGGTGGGGATGGCTGAGCAGCACCCCTGCAGCTGCTGCACCCGTGCACCTCTGCCAGGCTGGCAGGCCACAGGTTGGTCTTGCCCACTCACATCCACACTCTTGTCCCAACTTTCCTTAGGGGGCCACCTCCTTCCACTCTTGGTCCACGACGTTCTGAAGATATAGACTCACCTGCAGATAGGACAAAGCACATGGCCAGGGGACCCTTGTCCTCTGGTCCACTCTGACTGGCCCAGCCAATGTCATGTAATCCAAAGGACCATCCGAGGCCTGAACCTGAGGGCTTTGCAGCACCCAGAGGTACTTGCTCTTCCTGGTGGTCCTAAGCAGCCAAATGCAAGCCTGTGTTCTGGGAGTGACCTTCCACTATGAAGGGAACATTCGATGGAGAACAGAAGCATGGCTGGAAACTAAGGGAGTGCCCCCATGTCACTGGAGTACCCAGGGCCCTCCAGCAGCTCTTACATCTGAATGAATGTAAATCTTAAATCATAGACTACTGGATTGGGCTGCTGTCACTTGCAGCCCAAACTCTCCTAATTCTATGTGGCTTCACTGTCATCCTTACTGACAGGATCACCCACCACCCCTCCATCAGGCCTTCCTCCCAAAGCACTGCTTTCATTCCTCCTCACTTGGCTGGCATTTCAAAAACTGATTTCCTAAATAACAAGGGAGAGCAAAAGTAAAAGAAATACCACTGGCACCTGAAGAGTCATTTTCTGAGAAAATATAATTAAAATGTGCAGATGATCCTGAATTTCTATCTGCTCTCTCTGCCCCCAAGCCCTGCCACGTGGGGATACTAGGGAACTCTGGACCATTTGATTTCTACTGAAGAGAACAGGACTCAGAGCTGGGAGGTAAAAACCCATGACCTAGAGACAGACAAGGGGACCGGTGGGTTGTGGTGACTGGTGCGGCTTGTGGAGGTTACAGCAGAATGAGAAGTGACATCCCCCCCTCTGTGCCAGGCTTCTGTTGTTCTGTACGTACCCCCCACCTGCCTACCCCACTCACTCCATGCCTGATGCTCTGCTCTGCTTCTTTGTATAGCAAAGCTCCTTGAGGGGAGTCCCCATGAAACGAGGAGTGAGGATCCTGTGTCTGACAGAGGGATCTGTGTTGTGGGCATGCTGTCTGCCAGTTTCCCAGTCTTATCTTTAGGGAGCAGAGCTCACGTTCCTCCAATGCCTCTTTCGGGCCCGATCACTATCTCTGCAGTCTTTCTTTGAGATTTATGTCTCTCAAACACATCCAGCACTGAGCATGCATCTTTCATGCGTCTTCCAATATTTAAAGGATATGTTAGATCTGTTGATTGCTTATGTTTTTATTCTAATGGCTGCTCCCGGCCCAAACTTTGTGGATCAATTGACAGTGTGGGTGGGTGCCACCGCAAGCCTGGGTGGCAGCAGGGAGGGGAAGAATTTGAGGGCCTCCTGCTGCCCAAATTGAGAGAAGGCTGGAAGCTGAGACCTGAGGTTTGGGGAGAGAGAAAGGAAGGCAGTTGTCCTGACCATACAGGAGGAGACCCTGGCCAGTTACTAAGGGAGCACGTGCATAGTCCACAGTGAACTGCCCAGGCCATCTCCCTCTGGCTTCTCATGTAAACACAGGCTATGTTCATTTGTTTGTTTGTTTGATTGTTTATTTATATCTTCGATTGGAACTCTTTCTCTGCAGAACTCTGACTGATACAGTCTTTAACCTCTCATTTTCCCATCTACGTGCTGGCAATAATGTTCCCCTCATGGGATTGTTTGAGAATTTAATGATGTATGCTATACAAAGAGTTCAGATTCTGTTAGTATCAAAGGAGAGCTGAGGCAGAAGAAAAATGTGCAGGGTCCTAGCAATAAGGACTCAGAGTGATGCACATTTAGATTTAGATCCAAATAGGTACCAGGTGTATCTGGTCCAAAAACGCCCCTCAGTCAACATTGTTATTCTGTAGTCACACTGGATAATGTCTGATGAAGAATCAGCATTAACTCTCTGTTATAGCGGTGACCAAGTCATCTGAGAGTCACAGGCAACCATTAAGATTTTTAAATTGGCCTATAGAGTTTTAAAAATGCATATGAATTATAATTTTAAATAGTATTATATAATTTAAAGACCTGACATTAAATTATGCCCCACAAATGCCTATGGGCATTCTTGTTAAGCAGTGTTAGAAAATTCCATTGGTGACCATTGGTTGGTATTTTGGACACTGTATTTCAGTTTGATCAACCACAGTCCAACTCTGAGTTGGCTCCACAGGGGATAAAAGAGAAATATGAGCTCTAAGCCTTGTTATACATGAACTTAAGTTCAAAAAGAAAATAACCACACCCATGAAATGAGTAGAAAAGAATGCATGAGAGCATCTGGGTACTGTTTGGATCGGACAAGAGTTGTCAGGCAGAGGTGAGCCCTGAGCTGAGCAATTGGGTGGCAAATAGAGAAGGAAGAAAACTGAAAACGGAGTCTTACCTCCTCTGAATCATGAGCTCAACCCCCGTCTCCCTCCTTCAAGGTCTGATGTGAGGTCCATAGGAATCGCTGGTCCTCAGCAGCCAGAATGCACGAAGCCTGTGTGAAACCAACACTGTGGGAGGACTTTTGTGCTTTCCCCCCCACCATGGGTAGGTGTGTGGTAAAGACCCCAGGAACCCCTTTTTGTCCACAGAATCTGGAGACCCCCCAGGACTCACTTCTGGGGGAACCAGTGTTGGATCCCTTAGTGAACACTTATTTCACTTACTAATTTTGCTCAGAATTTTGAGTACATTCCTCCTCTCTGTGACTCTCAACACTGCCCATGACAAACGGCTTTAAATATTGTGGTTATTGTGAGTGCAGGTAAGTCATAATACTACCGAGGCTGGCAGGAAACAGAATTGACTCAGATGATTTAAGACAGTCTTGAATGAATGGACTCCTTATAGAGGTGTGGAGGGGTGAGCAAGATTAAAGGAACTATCATGGAATGTCACCTATTTTACAATGCTGCTAACTCAAGGTCCCAATACTTCCTCATACTTTATACTTACTGCAAGAGTCCTTTGAGACTTGTTAAAATGCAGACCAAAGACACAGGACCGGCTATGACCAAATGCTCCCTGCTCACATTAGCAGCAATTATACAATGCCACAGGTTGCAAAGTGATTCATCAAAACTGGTGGAAGACGGTATTTTGGAGGGTATGTGTAAAGAATTGCATTGATTGGAGACTTCGGGTCTGTCTGCTGTGGCCAACACCTTTTCCAGGTGTGGGGGTGGTAGATAGCCCACAGCCTGGCTCTGCTATGATGCTAAAAGGCTGGAGGAGAGGAGAGGCTGGTGGAAAGGGTCATGCACACTGTCCACATGACCACAGAGAACCTCACCAGGCACAGGGAAGCAGGCAACAAATATTGCTATAATTATTGATTCTTTACAGATTTCTTCCTCTCTTTTGAATTACCACCTTATTCCATTTGTTCTTCTTTTTTTCATAAGAAACACTTCCCTGACTCTTAATTTTGCTCTGGAGTGGTCTTAGGCTAATTTTCAGGGAAGCAATTAATAGTCTTTAAGGAGAAGGCCAGTGGGAATGCGTCTTGGGAACCGGGAGAGAAATTAACGTTTGGCCCTGTCTAGCTGTGTTTCCCTGGCAAAATCAGTAATGCAGAAGGTGGTGGGTGTGCTTTGCTGCACAAGCTTCTCTGCACGAGCATACTCCGCTCACTGCCCACTTGGCAGGAGACCAGGTGGGACAGGCGTGTGTGTGTGCACACACTGCACTCATGGCATTGCTTAGGGCGGAGCTCTCACCTGACCATGGCACGTTTTTTGCTCTTCGACTTTAGCAGCAAAGTGTCACTTGCTTGGACTTCCACATCAACATTGCAGAACAGGAAATTGCTTTATTATTATGCTAAACTGGCACATTGTTTGGATAGGAGGAATGGTTAATGAAAATGATTGCACTGTACCATGCAAAAGATAAAGTGCTAAAAGCGCTGTTATAGTCAACAGCCTACATAATGTGTGCTGTTATCAGGGACAATTTGTGACTTTTAAAAAGTCAAGTGGGTCCAAATGTCAAATGAGGAAAACATTAGTTAAAACACCCAGGAGTAATGAATGATTGAGAGAAGAACGAAATCCAAAGAGATTTAAACATTTCTAACTCACTATTTTAACACACACACAATTTACATCCTACACTTAGTACATATCTCCTTGAACCCTCGTGGGTGCCTGCCCGGCTCTTGCTCTACAGATATGTCAGCTGGAAGAAATGAGACTTTCTCCACAAAAATAAGATTTTCAAGAAAAGTGCATTCTTTTCTTCTCTCCAGCCCCTTCACCCTGACCTCCCATTTTGAGCAACATAGTGTTTGAGAACTTTGGGGCATGTCACAGGTGAGAAGGTCTTCAGCTGGAAGTATAAGACTTAAAAGTGTTGTTTGGAAATAAACATCAGGTAGACGATGAGAGAGAATTATCTGAGAACTGCTTGTGACGTCTTCACGATTTCAAGAAAAATTCAACTTATGGGATATGGGAAGGTGCCACATTACTGAACCTTTCTAAATTAAAAATGTAAAGGGAGGATTGAATGACTGAGAGAGTCATTCATCCATTCATTCATTCATTCACTCGTCGATTCAACAATGAGATTCTAATGTCTGCCAAGCCCCAAGGATACAAAGATGAATAAGATGTGATCCCAATCTTTTATGGTGACTTCAGTGTTGCAATAATTTTTTTTATAGTGCCCCAGGCCAAAAGAAACCCTGAACAGTTCTGTTTATTAAGTAATTAGGTCCAAATAATGTGTATTTCTAAAACTGAGAGAAAAAATAATACTTCAACTTCATTTTCAGATCACAAAGAATTACTTACCAGTGGGATGTGAGCATCTATTGGGCACTGAACAACCTATCAAAACTTGGAATCAGATTAAGTATTGCCACTTTCCCTTCCTGATCAACATTGATTTTCAAGTGATATTTCCTTTTTATCACAGCAACTGCTTAAAAGCCAGTTTTGCACACATATCACGTCATCACAAGGAATGGAATATCATCTACTATTGAAAATTGTGAAGTACCCTGAGCTGATAGTTTGGAGTGTACAACTGTTGCTTTTCCTTTGAAAATATAAACTACCCCGTGGTGCCCTGCAGGATTAGCATAGCACCCTGGGCACCCTGGCACACACTTTGGGAACCACAGGCCTAGGCAACGCTACACAATGTGTGGCCTTCAGATGGCTTGATTCTCCAAGTTGCTTGTTGTTCCACAATAAGTGCAGAAATTGAGAAAAAGCTTAGAAACATTTATAGTCATTTGACATATGATGTTTTTTTCTGATTAGGGCTTGCATTTTGTAAGTTTGCTCTTTATTTTTCTAACAACTTATTTTCATTTAATGTTACCAAGTTAGGGTCTCCAATGGATTGGAGTTAAAAAACAAACTGGTACTTGCACACAGGTAGTTTGAGAAGCACTGTTCTAGGGGCCTCAGTCTAAAGAGAAAAGCAGACATAAAAAACAGATGCCCTTTTAAATGTAAAATTTAAAACTATGTAGCATTATTATTAAATTACCACGACTAAACACAACAATGGTAAACCCTTTAAAGGCCCAGTTAATAAGAAACTACTAATTAGTGTTTTTAGGGTCCTGGAATATTTATTTAACCATAGCAGACTTTTGTGAATATGATAAAACATTTTTTGCATTATAAGATGAAGCATCAAGTTTTACTGCACAAACTAATTTAAGGTAGTACTAATTTGCTTTGGAATATCTAATTAGAAAATCTTTTCTGCCACTCACTCTTGCCTCTCTCTTCCCCTCCCACTCCCACCTTCACCCCCTTTCTCCCCTCTTTCCCCTTCTCCCTCCAGCTCCCCCTCCTCTCCTCTCTCTCTTCCCTAATCACAGAAATATTCTGGGCAGAAAGTCAGTCCTGTCCTTGTGAGCACTGAGATTCTTCCTGTGTTACGATGTTTTGGCGCTAAAGGTTTATCCTTTGGTCACCCTGTCCTTATAATCACTTGAGTAAGAAATCACTATCGTAATTATTTAATAAATGTGTTTTGTTTGGAAAAAACATGGGAAAGGGACTCTTTTGAATAAGTTTCAAAGAGTGTAAAAAAGAAAAAAGGAAAATAAAAACACTGTCCAAGGTTCTGTGGTACAATGATTCCCCCCCCCCACATTTGCTAATTGGGACATTATAGCTAGAGAAACTAGCTATAGCAAAAGGAATTACACAGAAGTGTAATTAATTTATCCTCTCGGTTTTTGTGACTCACTTCTAATCTTATCTCAAGTTGACTGGTGATGTGCGGTGAGGCAGAGAAATGTTGAGTAAATACTAAATGCATTGTGCTGTCGAGTGGATTCTTATAAGGTAAATGTGCCTGGATTGTTCTAAAGCTGTTTTCTGAAAGTTAAGTGTGTGTTGGGGTGGTAATGGAGGAGAGCAAGCTGCCCCTCTTCCTGGCTGAGGGCTCCATGGAGCCTGGGACCTCACTCTCAGAAGGGGGTGCTGTTACCTCGTGGCTCTGGCAAGTGGGTCTGGAAAGACTCATCGACATTTTAAGGGGGAAAACTGTATTCTCCTGTGTGCTCTCTTCTCCCTTGACTATTTTGTCTTTTTGTTGGTCTGCAGCATTTGATGTTAAAAATAGGAAGGATAATATGTGTAAAGCCTAAGAGCAGCTTCTGTCTTCTCTTCAACAGAGAGAGAGAGCTTCAACTTCTAAATTTTAAAAGTCTTTTGGTTAGGAAAAGCTTTCCAAAGATGCAGGAGTGCAAACAGAGCTGCCATCAAAAGCTTGAATGTAGATAGCGGTTTATAAGCTTCAACACATCCTCACCACTTCTAAACCTTTCAGTTCCAAGAACATCCCAGTTCATGTCCCCAAAATTTGATCCATTCAAAAAAGATTCCAAGTTTATGCTGAATAAGATTAACTCCAGCTCTAGAGTACATTGACTTCATTTAAATACTGATGTTGTAAGTGTTATTTGATATTTACAAAGCTTTTTATCTCTGTTTTATAAACCTCTAAAACTCAGGGCATTGAATCTTGCTGTCAATAGGAGGAATTAAGTGTCAAAGATCAAGTCATTTCAAAACAGATTAAAATAGTTAGATTCTGAAGTTGGCACAATGAATTTTTTGCATGCTAGATAAAGTGAACTGGTTCTTTTTTAGGTTTGGTGATCCTGTTTGTGTGTCTTTAAATGAAAAAAAAAGTTTGCACTACAACTGCTTGGTTTTAGAATTCTGCATACAGAGGATTCAAGTTATAACGTCCACATTGCAACCCTAAAGTGAAGTGAATACACTTTTTTTTTTAGGTCAGAAGATGATTAAATAAAGCTATCACATACAATTTTTCCTATGTTAATCACCAGGAGAATATTAATTCTCTAGTCCAAATGGAATTATTGTCTATAAAGAACATTATTATTTACACACCAAGAAGTAACTTGACCATTTAAAAAAAGAAATGTATAAGTAGTTTCGAAAATCGTAAAAGTAAGAAAGGAGAAAAAAATATATAACTTACTGAGCCTTCACATGGTAAGAAGTCTGGGTGTGCTGTTATTTATTCAGAACACTCTTATAGAGTAAGTGTGCCATGTGCTAATTCTCCATAGTTTCTCTCTAATCTATTGTGCTGATGATTCTCAATAGTTTCTCTCTAATTTATCAGGTACAGAGTATTTAGACACTGAAGGCTATGTTTTTTAGGGGCTTTTTGCATGTAGACCTTGGAACCCAGTCTCAATGGCAGCTTTGCTGTTAACTTTTGCCAATTCTTTTAACACGCAAATTTATTCAGCTATTGTTTTAAATTGGACAGTTCACAGGTCTGGTCCAGGAGGGGAGTGGTGCAGCTCTGCTAGTTGTAGGAAGATACTTGGGGAGAAGGTATAGAATCAGAACTCTAAATCCAGAGGGTACCTCCAAGATGATCTAACCCTCATTTTCCAAATGAAAAAATTGAGGCTCAGTAGACCAAGAAGTGACTCCCCCAAGCCACATCAAATCATAATAATCTGGTGTATAGTTTTCCTCAGTGGTTAAAATACTTAGACTATGTCTTATTAATCATGATGTATAGTAATGTAATAGGGCTTTCCTCCCTGAAAAGTCTATTATTAACTTGATGCTGCATCTTGATATCTTAGATCGTATGAGCCATGAGTATGAGGTCCTCATCTGTTTTATTCACCAAAGTGTATCCAGTGCCTAGCCAATTCAAAACACATGCAAAATTTGGGTACAAAATACTAACAAATCTAATCCGGCAGTGTGTGTTAAAATGATAATGCATCTTGAGCAAGTTGGATTTAATTCAGGAATTCAAGGGTGCTATCACTTTAAGAAAATATATGAATGTAATTCACCCCATTTATAGACTAAGGAAGAATAAGTATACAATTATTGCAATAGAGCAGGAAACGTTGATAATCATCAACATTCAGTAATGTTAAACTTTTTACTGAACTACGAATCTTCTTTAACTCAGTTGAGGGTCTGTACCCAAAGCCTTCAGTAACTACTATTTGTGTTTTTTTCATTTATTCAACAAGTATTTATTGAGCATCTATTACTTGTCAAGCGCTGTTGTCAGCACTTAAGAAACGTATTCTAACTGGGGAGACAGATGCTAAACATAAGAAATAAGTAACTTATATAGTATTTTAGGTGATCAACACCTTCAAAGGTGATAAATGATATGGGAAAAAGAAAATATCGTGTAGGGGAAGCAGACGTGTCAGGAGGTAGGGGTAGCAGCATTAAAAAGGATGGGTAGGCTCATTGATAGGGTGACTTTTGAGCAAAGACTTGGAAGGAGGTGAGGGAGTTATTTGGGAGGATACCTGGGGCGGGGGAGAGGGGGAAGGATTCCAGGCAGAGGACAATGCAGAGGCCCTAAGGTGGGTGTGTGTCTGGCTGACTCAAGGGACGGCAAATGCTGGTGTGTGGAGCACAGTGAATGAGGGGGACAGGTGTAGAAGATGAGGTCAGAGAGGTAATGTGGGCGACAGATCAGAGAGATCAGAGTAAGCGTTGGGGGTTACTTGTGATATGAGGAGCCCTGTGGTAAGATTTGGGATTTTACAAGAAAAAACACTGTTAAAAACATTGGTCTGGGCCTGTCATTAATGTGTCACTAATTTTCAAAGGATGTGACCAGAGATTGAGGACACAAAGCTCCAGTGCACTATATCACAGAACTAGGTTTTCACATAAACCCTGAGTCCTGTCTCCTGTGGTTCTCTAGTGCCTCCACTTTAGAATACCTCAGGCTCCTTTATGGCCAGCTAGAAAAGAGGGTGAAGCAAGGCGGAAATGTGTGATGTCCCAGAAGACAAAACAAAAGGTTTTTCAGAATGTAGGGCATGGTCAGCAGTGTCTACACAGGACCAGGATTAAATAAGGGAAGAATCTGAAAGCTTCCTTTGGATGTTGTGGTAAGGCAGGGAGGCAGTGCTGGCTGAGATGAGACTAGGGTGGAGCTACCAGAAAGTGGGAGGTGAGGAGGAGGCGGGTTCTTGCAAACAACCCAGGTTCCACGAAGGGGAGAGACTGGAAGTGGGGAGTTAAAGGGGTGCGCAAGGCTCCTCTGGGAGAACTGCCCTACCTGGGCCTCCCCCATAGAGTCAGCAGGGGCCCAACTGCAAGGTGATGACCTACTCTGGGCTCTGGGGGAAGGGGTGGCACCAGGGCACCGGACACTCATGTCGGGGGTGCAGGTCAGAGCAACTCACCTGCTGGAGGCACTGAGTTTGCTCTGGGAGATTCTAGACCCCCGAGCACTCCTTCAAGGCCGCCTGGGGAATGCGCTTCCCTTCTCCACACTCACGTGACTCCCAGGTTGACCATAGGCTGGAAGGGCGTCGCTTTTGGTGCCTCATCTTCCCACTTCCAGCAGGCTGACTCGCATGGCACCTCTGGCAGGGTTCCCAGGAGGGGCCTCTCAGTGGCGCCAGACGACCCACAGGTGCAGTCATCTCCCGCCAGGAGGCTCCAAACCACTGTGGTTCCCTCAGGTCTTTGCTACACTCGAGGCGGCCCAAGGGCAGGATGCCCTCCCCTGGGCCCGGCGGAAAAGCAGCCATGTGGTCCATGCCACCACAGGCCAGCACCGGATAGGCGGTGCTGTGCTGGCCACCGCAGCATGCCAGGATGAGAGGACTATTTCCACTACGAGATCCTTTAACAAGACCTGGACCACAAGGGGATGGGGTGGTGGACATCATCAAGCTCCATGAGGGGCTGAAACACTGGTGCTCCACGTTTGGCCTGCACTCGGAGAAGGTGATTGACCAAGAGAATGTGACATCGGAAGTCTGGAGAGACGTCGGGTGGCGGGTGAAGCCAAACCTGCTTTTTCTGGAGCGTCTTTCAAAGGCGCGTGTTGTAAGGGAGGATTCCCTTCCATGAGCCCCTCACGCAGAGTGACACAGGCTGGCCAAACACGATTTCAACGCTCCTAAGACAGTCCTTGTTCACAATGACTAAAGCCTTCTCCTGGGCTTCTTGAGAGATGCTGAGTGGGTTGCTGGTGACTCAGTCAACATTGACTGAACCCACACAGAATTTCAGGGGCCCTGTTAGCCTTTGTGAATGCAGGAGTAAAATACCTTCTCTTTAATCAGGACATTCACAGCCCAGGGTTCACACTTCAACAACAAGCACAGATGGTCCCCAGAGCTGCTCTTGCTGATATCCACAGAGTCTCAGGGGGAGTCAGACCTTCATTCATGGGTTTACGCTCCAGCTGATTGTTTAGTACCTTGCCTAAATTAGTAAAGTCTTCCATCTTTAGATGGGCCAGTCTCCATGTGGCCTCTTCCTCATTTCCTTAGTTATAGGGATTCTTTTCAGCTAGTCTTCAGATGATTCTTGAGATTGATTGTTCTATAATTTAGTTGTAATTTTAATGTGATCCTGGGAGGCAGCAGGCATAGCATTTACCTGTTCCACCATATTGGACCTTCTTCTCACTATCATTCTTAACATTAAATAATTTGAAAGTGTTACTTTTTTTACATTGGAGATAAATAAGGATGCCAGCTATCAACAATTCTATGCAATACTGTACTTAAAAATCCTACCTAGTATATTAAGCCAAGAAAAGAAATAAAAGATTTAAGAATTGATAAGGAAAATTATAAAAGTAAAACTCAATTTGCAAACAATATTATTATCCACATTTAAAAAACGTAACAAAATGCACAAATATTTATATTTAATAAGAGAGCTAAGCAAAGTAAATCAAGTTTGCAACACAAAAGTCAATGGCATTTTTATTCATCAGCAAACTATAGGTAAAAAATATAGACCATTTACAATAGCAACAACAACAAAATAAGGAACTTTAGTAGCCATTAGTGATGTTCACCATATATTTCCACTTCTTTTCCCATGTACATAGAAGGATTGTACCCTATGGAATTTAAGTGGCCACATGAGCAGAAGGGACATGTGTTAAGACCAAGTGTGCCATTCTCTGCCATCTACTCTGGTGATAGCAATGTTTGAGATCATAGCGGCTCCATCAGCCTAGGTCCCAGATGGAACAAAGTCACCCGCCAGCCTGTGTATTCAAGTAACAAGAATGAGAAATGAACATTTGTTGTTTTAGGCCACTGAGATTTAGGAGTTGTTTGTTACTCCAGCCTTATCCTGACAAGTCTAGAAATTGGTACTAGAAATGAAGTCTATGTAAAAAAAAAATCATAAAATAATAACGTGTCATAATAGCTTGTCAGTTGTAACAAATGTCCCTCTCTAGTAGGGGATGCTGATAGTTGATAGTGGGCGAGGCTGTGCCTGTGTGGGAGCAGGGCAGGTAGGCGAAATCTCTGTACCTTCCACTTAAGGTCTGGATAAAAACAGAGAGTGCAAGGCTTAGCACCTGTAGCCTGGTGAAATTAAATAGATAAAAAGCTAACTGTAACAACGGAATGCTCAGTCAGTGAACAAAGTAATTAAATCAAACTAATGAAATCATAATAAAAATAATTGTAATAAAAAAAAAAGCTAACTAAGTTTCTGCACATTTTACTGCCCAAAGAACTACCAGCCTGGGCTAAAAGAACTGTGATTTTAGGGACTGAAAATGACCTTTGGGCTCCACCATGTATAAATGAGAGGGAGGCTGAGAAGGCATATATATCTCTGCTACCCATACCAAATATGGCCAAAGAGGATGATAAAGGAAGAACCTTCTAGAAGGAAATGCGGTGAGAACAGTGAACCAGAAGCTATACCCAGGAGCAGAATCAGGGCCTAATCAAGAGATATTCCCCACCCTCAGAGCAGGAGACCCAAATAACATCTGCTCAGGGGGATTTTGAAAATGTTATAGATCAGTGACTTTCTTGTTCTGAATAGGATTGTGTATTGTGGCAACCTTGCCCCTGTCCTCCCATTGTAGACTAGATGTGTGAAAAGCAGTCAGCCTCTGTTTTATAGATTATAGGCCTCTAGTCCAAGAGGAGCCTGATCTGGGCCTGATGAAGAAACTGGGCATTGTTCAAAGATCCTGGACTTTGAGCTGGACACAGACAGCAAGCCGCCTTGGGAAGTGGCTGTGTTCTGCATACAGCAAGGAGATGTGCAGGAAGGTGATGTGCAAAATTTGGTGACCAGAATGTGAATTGTGACAGTGATTAGTACTGTCCACCAAAACATTTTCCATTTCCACTCATGTCCCTAGAATTAGGCATAGCCATACAACTGGCTTTAGCCTGAAACATAAATGGTCAATCCGAATTTGTTTTAAATTATTGATCATTTAGAAAACTTTCTGTTTTACAAATAGCTTTGGCACATCACCTAAATTTTTAAAGATTATTAGCAGGTTTGAGGAAAACCTCTATCAAGTTTCTTTCCTGTAGGAACTGTAAGAATTTAAGTTTTCTTGTCCTGTGAAGAATCCTAATTATTCCTTGAGTTGACAAACCCTTGTCACCTAGTCTTTCGCTGCTGCCTTCCTTGCATTAAGGAATTTATTGTGGACCACACAGAAATATCTACTAATCCAAATGATGTGGGTTCTTAATGCATTGGCCATGGCCAGAAACCAGCAGTCACTTGGTCCTAGCACCTGCCACAATGGAGGTGACATGACAGAGCAACTGGGTAAGAAGAGACAGAATAACAGATCAACACACCTTTCTTTTGCAAGTTGTACAAATGCATATGATCCTGTGAGCACAGGCAGCTACTCCTCCCCAGCCTTAGACAGGGATGGACTCCTGAGCTCAGGCGTCATCAGCCTCCTGGCAAATCTTCTCTGAGCTTCTGTGATGCTGAGGCCAGGGCCTTCTCTGAGCAGTGTGTCCACCTCCTTTTGTCTCAGCCCAAAGCCTGAGCAGGATCTCCCACAGCTTCCTTCAATTCACAGTAATATATTTTGTCCACACACATCCTGCTTATAGTGTTGTGAAAAAGGACATGGAAGTTAACCAGCAAAATGTGGAAAGGGATGATTTTCCTCTCCTGTGAATGTATCAAAAAGCAGAAGACAAAGAATGAAAGAGGATAGGGAATGGGTTTCCAGGTAAAATATGATATGCTCTGTTCTGCCTCTTGTCTGAGAACCTGACTGGACTTCCCAACCATTTGCCTGTTTGTCTCTGCTGACGGCACATAAAATGCCTTCAATTCATTGTGCAGTGACTCTCAAGGTAAAGCTTACCTGTGGCTTTTCTGGAGAATGTGAAGCAATTTTTACACTAACAATCAAAAGGGTGTAAATTTGTAACATCTCATAAATGGCAATAAATCCAGAAATGACCGCGTCATTAGCATGAGAAAGCAAGGTGCACCTCAGGTAAGTTTGTCATGCATGCTCTTTATTGACAGCACACTTGACAAATCCACAGAGTTTACTCTACTATTTCCTGAAGATTAAGCAAGGAAATAAGGCTAGCTTTGCAGGCGCTGTGCAAAATCAACAAGCAACGAACGCAAGGAGGCACAATTCTGACTCAGATGACTTACTGCTAATGAAGTGTGCAGACACAGTTTAGTAAGTTCTGTTCGGTTTAGGCTTAGCTCACATGGCCCTGCCCCATGAGGCTTCTCTTTGTTCCAAGATGAGTGAGGTGAGCCTGCTGTCTTCACTGGGCTGAATGTCTCCATTGATTTTTCCTATACCTGAGACATGACAATGCTGGAAACTCCCCAGGGCTTGGCAGAAACTGGGTTTTAGAATCCCCCCAGTCATTTTAGTGGAGCATAAACAGTCAGTGAGAATGGAAAATTCCATGCCATAGAAAACAGGAGCCTCATAGGCCAAGGATTTAAAATAACAGGATCTTTGACCTGAAATGATTTGCCAAGCCAGGCCTTCTTTAGCAGGCAAGCTTGGAGAGCCATGAAAGCAGACGATGGAGAGAATCCACACCTGCTGCTGGTTCCTTACTGACTTCTGTGTGGCTTCAATCAGCGCACAGGTGCAATGCTGAGAACGGCAGCTCTCCGGCCCTCACACCTCTGCATAATGAGACTATCTCTCATGCCAGTGGTGAATTTGACTTGATACTATGGAATGTGAAGCAACCACTGCAACAAGAGCAGAAAAAAGAGAGAGGGTGAAAAGAAGATGTAAAAAGTAATGGTCATTTATATTAATTTCTCTGCAGAAATGGAGGCTTGGGATAAGAAAAATTGCATCGGAAGTGATCATTTTAAGCATGAAACAATGATTAATATTGCAGTCATTGGCGAAGAAGGCATGCAAAAATATCATGAACATTTCAGGGGACTATTTTCCTCATATAAAGCTTATTCTTATAATATTACTGCATTTCAAAAAATACAATTTTAGAAAAAAAATGAAGTATAGCTCTTTGCAGTGATAGGCGACAGGTCAGAAAAGCATTTCAGAATAATTTTACACCTTTTAACCTTAAAAAATACTTTGCTGACAATTGAGAAAGGGCCTTAAAAGAAGCTCTGATAGGCATTCTCACAGCGGGGTTGCCATGTCCCATCACCGCACCAGAGCTCCTGCATAATGTAGCCTGTAATAAGGAGTGTGCTGCACATCACAGAGGCTGAAGAGTGGTTTTCAGAGAGTAATCCTTGGCAAGAGCCGCTATTAGTCATGACACTGAAAGTTTGTTACATAAAACTCTTGGGAAGATATAAAGGAAGTAAACTGTTTAAAATTTTGATTTGAGCCGGGAAATAACTACTTTGTCATAGGATGTTGTCAGCATTTAAATATATATTTAGTGTTCTCTGTTTTTTAGTTCTGCTCGTAGTTGGACAGTCTTGTTAAATGAAAACCCTACACTGTTTAGTTAAATGAATGGCGCTTTCCCCAGTTCTATTGCTGAAAGTGGTAATTGTTAGAAAACTGTTGTAACAATTACTGCTGATAATTATGAGTGCTAGTATGATGGCTGAGAGTTCCACATTTCCCGTTGCAAATCCTGTTCAAACTTGGGGAAACTCAACAATATTTCACTGTAACAAAAACAAAAAACCATCCACCAAGGAAAGATACACTCTTCAATCATCAGTGTATGCCTCTTGTCCCAAGTCAGGGAGAACTCAGCCTCAGGCTGGAGTGGGAAGGGAAGGGAAACCAGGAAACAATGGATTTCTTGTGGTTTTCAAAAAAAATATGACTACAGGAGAAGAGTGGGAGAAGGAGATGGGGAGAGACATGATTCTAAGCAAGTTTTTCTTTCCTTTGCTGAGAAACCCAATCAATGATGTTTTCAGTTGTCCTGGGGATGTCACTTAGAATGACACTGTTTTGGAATGGGCTCTAGTCCTTTCTTACATGAGGTCAGTTTAGTTGGAATGGAACTAACCTCAGAATTGGATTTGACTAACTGCTCAAATATGGTGCCCCTTATTGTTTTAGATAAAATAAGTAATGGGCCATCCTCTGAATCCTATTTGAATCATTTTTTTAGCAGAAGGCAGAAAAGATTGTGCTAACAGGCCTGTTTGATGCCTTTTGCTCTCATTTTATTTTTTTCTTTCTCTCTCCCTTTTCCTTCTTCTATTTACCTTTTCTTTTCCAGTCCAGATGGCAATGTCTCTTTCAAGTCACATAGAACTCGTTCAATGCATTCACCCTTTAGAGCAGCCCAACCTTGGGAACATTATGCTTCTTCCTATACCTTTCTGGAAGAGCCTTTCTCTCACACCAGATGTTTACAAAGTGATGGAGGCACCTGAGATGCCCAGGCCCACCCATTAGGCATATTCTCAAGAATGAGCACTTTGCTTTTCTTCGGCAACTTGCTCAATTCACAGGGGGTTCTGTAGATCACAAGTGCAGCGCAATGAAACCCAGGGGTGGAAAGGATGATTCACAGACTGGGGAGCAACAGTGACCCAAGGATTGCTCCTGTGTGGGTTGGGGGTGTTTGTACATGTAGCTGCTGGGAGAAGGGCTTCTTAACCATTGAATGGTTTTGCTGTTAAGCGAACAACATTGAAGAGTAAGGCCTGGGATTTTTACAAAACATAGTTAATCATTCTCTGTTATTTATGTTATAATGTAATAAGTCAGTTTATGCTGTTTTATAGATTTAGGCAGCTCTTTATTCCTAAACGACTCACTCACAGCCAAAATATAGATTCACATGGTTGCATTTCAATAATCTCTAAAGCTCAGATTTTATGTTTTGGTCAAATGTAGAGACTTGTTTGGGATTGAGACAGTAAACTAAGTGACTGGTACTCGCAATTCATAACCAGGTTGGGACCCTGTGACTACCAATTTAAACCAGATGAAGCTCTGACCAACAGGATTAACCACATTAACAATACCAGTCACATAGATTCAACATTCCACAATCACAGTGCCTGGGATATGCCTGTTGCTGTAATAGTTACTGTTTTTCAGGAATAATCCACCCATTTATCTTGTATTTTCAGGGAGCCCTAGACACACACACACACACACACACACACACACACACACACACATACATGAAACTCTTTTTCCATCTACCAGAGGTTTACATTTTACCTTTTCCTCATGAAGCATGTTGGAGTGTGGCACGCTTGCACTGCTTGCTGATGTACTGAAATGGCAGCTGCATCACTTAGCTATTTCCTAAGTCATTCATTTTCCAGAGAAATGAAAATGATGCTTTGCACTCGGTAACTACTCTCCAAGGATTCCCAAATCCTGGAAGGCACCCATTTGTCCTCATAGTTTTCTTGTTTCATGAATGATGTGCACTCAGCTGGCCCCTATGTTATCGATGAGGACATGAAAGGAAAATAGTTTGTGAACAATCCTTTCTAAGCACTCAGTAAGTGACAAATGACCAGAAAAAGGGAGGAAAATCTACAACTTATGACTTATTCTTCTATTTGCCCTCCATTTCCAAGGTGAGTTATAAAACTTAGTGCCATCACGTTCTGCACACAACTTCACTGTGTCAAAAAAAATAACATATGAGAGGGCTGGCCGAGTGGCGCGTTGGTTAAGAGCTGGCTTGGAGCACCAGCTCTGAGCAGCAGGGCCCCAGTTCGGGTCCCACATGAGGGTCAGTGACACTGCCCTCTATAGCTAAGATGGTGAACAACAGCTCAACCTGGAGCTGGGCTGCGGTGAGTAGCAGGTGACGGCATAGGCTGCAGCCCCTGCCTGCTGCAGTGGGCTGCCATAAGCTACTGTGAGTTGCTGGCAGCCGGTGTGGGCTGCCACGAGCCACAGTGAGAGGCCGTCCAGAGGCCAGCGACCGATCTGCCTCACCCGGGAAGAGCGCAACGATAATATCAACATGGACCAGCGAAGCAACGTCCTCCACAACTAGACTGAAGAACAAAAGGACAACAACTTGTCTGTTCCCCTTCCCCCGATTCCTCAGCGCTGTTCCCCTTCCCCAATTCCCCAATTAAAAAAAAAAAAGAATAACATATGAGAGAATTGACTGGACTCCTTTCTCAGTACAAAGCACAAGGTTGGGGTGCTCATACATTTTGTGAGTCAGTTTTATTTGGTAATAGCATATAATTTTGACAGAATCAAGAGGTGAAGAGCTAACAAAAGGATAATTATTCAATGGTTAATTACATTTCCTCACTATGGGTACTTTCCAATGATTTTCCGCTTCTACTGTTCCTCTTTTCCCTTCTGTTGCCCTGTAATGCTCGGTGCATGGGCATAGTTTGAAAGCGACACTATCATGGATAACTTTTTCTTTTTCGTACTCTTGTATTTTTTCAAATGCTTTCAAAGGACACCTATTACTTTTACTCCTAGTATTTTAAATTTTAAAAATTATAACAGAATGTTTTTAACAAATGGAATTTTCACTAAATTCATTTGTCTTTCATATCATTGTTGATCAAAAACTTTCAATGACTGCTCATTACCTGTAGACAATTAAGCATAAACTTCTCCACTAAGCATTTTGAATGCTGGGCAGTCTGATTCTAAGCTATGTTTCCAATTTTCATTCTTGCTACTCTCTGCCCTAAAAGCCATGTACTTTCCCATCTTTACATCTTTGCTTGCATCACCCTTCACCACCTGGAATTCCATTTTCCCAACCCTCTTCCCTACCCTACTCACTCTGCTGGAATTCAAGAATTGGTGAGGGGCCGGCCGAGTGGCGCGATGGTTAAGAACTCGCTTGGGATGCCAGAAGGCCCCGGTTCAGATCCCACATATGAGGGCCAGTGACACTGCCCTCTACAGCTAAGATGCTGAACAACAGCTCAACCTGGAGCTGGGCTGCCATGAGTCACCGGCGACGGCGTGGGCTGCAGTCCCTGTGGCAGTGGATTGCCATGGGCTACCGTGTGTGGCCAGCAGCCAGCGTGAGTGGCCAGCAGCCACAGTGAGCGGCCGTCCAGAAGCCGGCGACTGATCTGCCTCGCCAGAGAAGAGTGCAATGATGGTGCCAACTTGGGCCAGTGAAGCAACATCCTCCACAACTAGATTGAAGAACAAAACGACAGCAACTTGTCTGTTCTCCTTTCCCCAATTCCCCAGCACTGTTCCCATCCCCCCAATTCCCCAATAAAAATCTTTAAAAAAAAAGAAAAAAAGAAAGAATCGGTGAGGTCTTCCCTGGCCATGAGCCATTGCTGACGCCCCAGGTGCTGTGTTCTCCATCTCCTCAGAGAGCAGTCCACTCTGTGTCTGCATTGAAATTAGGCATTCAATCTCAGAAGGTCTGTGACAGTCCTCATTCCAGCCTTACGCTATTGATTTTGAATGCTGTGTTGCTTTCCTCGCTTAGGCAATCAGTTCCTCGATGACTCGGGAAGGGGTCTCACCTTCATACTCCCTGCAGCTGCCCTGGGAACACACTTTCCCAATAGAACAGGACTTTATAGTCCTCCATGAAAGAAGCAAATCATCATGCAAGCCTCCACATAAGGTTCCAGCAACATACTCTGAGAAGAGCCTTCTGCACACAACGCACAGGGGTGTCAGTGACTCGGCCAAAGCGTGGTAGAAACCCAGAGGAAAGAGAAACCCAGATTCTGCCCCCGACTTATGCTGCTGCCCTGGCACCTTCTCAAGGTTTCCACTCTGTCTCTTCTCTGCCGTCAACCTGGAAACTGGGTGATTTATGTGTCGTGTTGTGTCGTTTGTCTAGATGTGAACACTGAATTCAAGAGGAATTCCCTTTAAAGAAAGGTACTTTTACTTGAAAAAAAAAGGGTTTTTGAAAAATCATGATATTTGAAGCAAGGATCTGGAAATTAACACAACAGTCAGGAGAGGTGTTTCCATGTCATGGGTTGCAGTGGGGGGGCTGAGATGAAAACATGCCTTTCCTTTTTAGAACATTGTAAAGGGAGAAAGAAGTGCACCACAGGGTAACAAGCTCTACCTGAAACCTCCTGTCCCCATTAACAGAAACAGGTACAAAAAGATAAGGTGCAGTAAGGAGGAAAGCAAGCTTCCTCTTTGGAGGTCCATGTGGACACCTAGAAAAGCCCAGAGCAGACTGAAGACAAGCAAAGTCTCTACACTTTCTTTCTTCTCCACCACCTGCCTCTTCCCACCTTTCAGGGGTCTATTACCCAACATTAGAAAGGCAGTGCTACAACAGATGGATAAATAAATGCATTCACTGTTATCTGAAAACCATTAATATTCAGGAAATTGAGTTCTGTACATCAGCTTTCTGAGGAGCCTGGGAAAAAAAGGGACCAGATTTCTGTTCCATTTAATTTTATCTTTGTTACCTGACTCAGTAACAACATAATTAAACAATACTCTGAGACTATTTGAGTATTCCATGAACAGGAAGTTAAACAGAGTGACTGCTGATGGTTAGAATTTAAGCAAAGTGTTCATGTCTTTGGGCAAAGTGGGAAGAGCTCGGGACCTGAGACACTTGAGTGGGACCAGGAGCATAGAATCCCGGCTCTACTTTGTGGACTCATGTTTGTGGGCCAGTCTCCGTAAGCCTCAGTGTTCTCACCTGTAAGGGCAGGTAAGAGGAGCTGAGGCCCAGGTGGGTGATGGCCTCACACAGGTGGGCACAGGCCTGAGTCTGTGAGAGCCCCGCTCTCCCTCGGCTCTCAGGAGCGTGCCTTCCTTCCATGGAACCTTATGGAGGGTCCCGAAGGGAAATTCCACAGGAACAGCCGTGTAAGAATTTCTGTTCTCAGCCTGTCATGCGTCCCCTTGGAGCTGAGGAGGAAATATCTGAGGCTGTGTTTTTATTGGAGTATTAATACCATGAGCAGGACATAGACTTAACCCTCAGTACAAACACAAGCAGACAAACAAGGGGGACAGATTTTGCCCCAAACAGAAAGCTCGCCTCACTCCTTGTGTGAGTGAGAGGGTCTGGGAGGAGAGCCTGGCTGAGCACCAGCCCTGTCATACCCTCATTCCCACAGCATGTCCCCTCTATGACCTATGAGCCTGGGACCCTGCAGGGAAGACTGAAGGAAGAGGCTGCCTCCTGCAAAGGCTGAGCAGGGGTGGGAGATAAGAACCAGCATCTTCTGGGGGGTCGGGGGGGGGCATGCTGCCTGCACCTGGCGGGAAGCAGTGACTGACACGGGGTAAGAACACTTTGTCGCAAGACCTGATCACGTCATTCATTTGCAATCATATTCTAATCAATGCTATTTACACATATCACTCACCGCTATTGAGGAATGTGTCAGCACCTTCACACTGCGCTGCCTGATGACGAGGCTTAATTATTGGTAGGAAAATGTCGCCTTTTTCAAGCAGCAGAATGAGAGCATTTTCAGTCCCTCTGAACCAAGTCCACGTGAGCTTTGCGCGTGAGAAAGAGGCTGATGGTTGGTATCAAAGAGTGATTTCCACACCAGGGCAGACTGAAGTCAGGGAATATTGACACACATAAAGTGATTCAGCATAGTGCTCCTATGGCTAAAGACAGGAGGCTAAACACTTGACTCCCAGACCCCATCTTCCACCTCCCTGAGCCCAGCCTGAGTGAGGAGCATGGCCAAGGGTGGGGGTGCAGGTGGGCACTGGGGGGCAAGCCAAAGTATGCAGCCACAGAGGAAATATACTGTGATCCATTTCTGTCCTTCGAGACAGGCTCTGAGAAGGAAATTGCTTTCTAAGCATCAGACACATGTCAAGTCAGGATCTCAGGTATGATATTTCCTCAAGGACTCACCCAATTCATCTTCTTCTTCCTAAACCAGAATGGAGCTCAAACAGAGGGCCAGATGCAAAATTACAGGGAAACACCTTCCCCTTAGTCTATTACTTCAGTGCCCTGATCAAAACAATAAAAAAAAAAAGCTATTTCCAGAAAACTTCACATTAACCCAGGAAAGAGGGTGATGGCAAGCGTATAAGGGGGTGGGGGGTGGAAGGGGGGTGGCTGGAGGGAGGGGCAGCACATAGTATGTGTCCCATCAATGTTTATGGAAATGGAAAGAAAATCGCGGTTGAGAAGGGGGTGAAGGAGCGGAGAGTGTGTAACTGGTCTGTCCAAACCCATGTGTTAAGTACAGCCACCAGGCTCTTCCATGGGCTCTGAGAATGAATGTGGGGTTCTCTGGATCTGCAGCTAAAACATAAAGTGACTCACTGATTTTTAATTGCAACATTCATTCATTCATTCATTCAGCTAAGCAGTCATTCATTCATTCAAAGAATCCATTTGAATATTGAACTTCAGTGTGTTGACTGAGGAGGAAAGGCTTTTATTTATTTATTTATTTATTTATTTATTTATTTATTTATTGCCTATGCATTAAAATATATTTGTTAAATAAAAGCCAGGTTTTTTATTATTTGTAGTTTTCAATTACTGTTGACATTCAATGTTATTGTATATTAGTTTCAGGTGTACAGCATAGTGGTTAGACATTTATATAATTTAAGAAGTCATCTCCCTGACTAGTCTAGCACACACCTTGCCACTATACCTAGCTATTACAGTATTATTGACTATATTCTCTATGGTGTACTTTACACCCCCTGACTGTTTTGTAACTACCAATTTGTATTTCTTAATCCCTTCACCTTTTTCACCCACATCCCCAACCGCCCTCCCATCTAGCAGCCATCAGTTTGTTTTCTATATCTATAAGTCTGTTTCTGGTTTGTTTGTTTATTTTGTTCTGTAGATTCCACATATAAGTAAGATCACATGGTATTTGTCCTTTTCCGTCTGATTTATTTCACTTAGCAAATGGTAAGATTTCATTTTTTATGGCCGAGTCATATTCCATTGCACTCATGTACCACATCTTATTTATCCAGTCATATATTGATGAGCATTTAGGTTGCTTCCATATCTTGGCTATTGTAAATAGTGCTGCAGTAAACATAAGGGTACAAATATCTTTTCAAATTAGTGTTTTGGATTTCTTTGGATAAATACCTAGGAGTGGAATTACTGGGTCGTAAGGTAGTTCTATTTTTGCTTTCTTGAGGAACCTCCAAACTTTTTTCCATAGTGGCTGTATCAATTTATAATTCCACCAACAGTGCATGAATGTTCCCTTTTCTTTACATCCTCACCAACACTTGTTGTTTGTTGATTTATTGATAGCCATTCTGACCGATGTGGGATGATATCTCATTGTGGTTTTAATTCACATTTCTCTGATGATTAGTCACCATGAGTATCTGTTCATATGTCTATTGACCATCTGCATGGCCTGAGAAGGAAACATTTTTATTTTTTATTTATTTATTTATTTTAAGATTTTATTGGGGAATTGGGGGAGGGGAACAGACAAGTTGCTGTCTATTTTGTTTTTCAGTCTAGTTGTGGAGGACGTCGCTTCACTGGCCCATGTTGGTATTATCATTGTGCTTTTCCCGGGTGAGGCAGATCGGTCGCCGGCCATTGGACAGCCGCTCACGGTGGCTCTTGGCAGCTCACACAGGCTGCCAGCCACACACGGTAGCTTATGGCAGCCCACTGCAGCAGGGGCTGCAGCCTATGCGGTCACTGGTAACTCACAGAAGCCCAGCTCCAGGTTGAGCTATTGTTCACCATCTTAGTTGTACAGGGCAGTGTCACTGGCCCTCATGTGGGATCCGAACCGGGGCCCTGCTACACAGAGCTGGCGTCCCAAGCCAGTTCTTAACCAACGCGCCACTTGGCCAGCCCCGGAAAGATTTTTATTTTGGTCAACATTTCCATTTCTAGGCACTCACTAAATGTCTCTCAACTTCTAAATACATGCCCACTATGCTGCCCTCAGAAAATCGTTTGTCAGCCTCTGCTCCTGTGATATCTTTGCTCACTCATGGAGTTCATGCTCTGAGATGGACTCCCAGGGGCTCTGCTGCCCCTGGCGTGGCCAGCATGTCGGTGTCTACCACCCACCACCATAGGTGCCCCAATGACCTACTTGAAACACTCGCTACTTGCTGATGGTAGACTAACAAAGAGTGTCACTTTTTCTTCATCATTCAAATAACTAACCACATACTGCCTGTGGCTCTACCACGAATTTAGCCCTATGTCAGGACTAATCGGATACAAGAAAGAGTCAAGACACCCCCCCTTCCCCCACCCTCCACCCCCCATATACACAAATACACGTAGTCTTGCTGGAGAGCAGGATACACTAGGAAAGAAGACCATCACTGCTGCACGGATATCACTGGATGTGTCATCATCACCCGAAAGACGTTAGAGCTGCCCTAGACACTGCACCTTTGGTTTGGTATTGCCCTTGGTTGCCTAGCAACCAGAGCCAGATCACATGTCATAACACCAGTCTATGTGGCTCATTGCTTTTCCCCAGGAACTACCCTGTGTGCCTGGATAGTCACGTAGAATTCATGTTCAGGACCTAGCCAGAGGGACAGCCAACTCTTTCTCTGATATTCTAGAAAACATTTTAGCTCAAAAGGCAGGACTGATCTTTGGAAAAAATTAAGAGTTGCAAAGAATGGGGACAGGTCTTCCAGCTGCAGGAACCCAGATGTGGAATTCTCTGCCAAGTGTTGTTTCTTGGTGAGCTAGCACAGTGTGCCCCTTTGCTATCATCTCATCCCTCCCAGGCACATTATTCAGTAATTTGCTTGATTAAAACAAGAGAGAAGATGGGTATGGCAATAGGCTGCCCTCACTCAGAATCTTCAATTCTAATTTACAGAAAGGAGAGAACCGGGAAGGAGCACGACCCCAAAGGCCTGTCTATGGCAGGCAACATCAAACCGTTATACCCCCTTCATGAGCCTGAAATTTATCTAGAGATAAATGCTCATGATTTGCAAATTGAACCTGCTATACTCATAATGTATGCTAAAAGGAGCTACAATGGCTAATCACCACATTGTAGAGAAGATGAAGAATACAATAATTTTTAAAGATTTTTATTAAAAATATAGCTAACATACAATATTATATTAGTATCAGGGGTACACCATAGTTATTAAACATTTATGTACCTAAAGAAGTAATCACCATGATAAGCCCAGCAACCATCTGACACTGTACCATGCTATCACAATATTATTGACTATATTCCCCATGCTGTACATTACATCCTCATGACTTATTTGTTTTATACCTGGAAATTTGGACCTCTTATTCCTCTTTCCCTTCTCCCCCCCTTTTTAAAAATTTATCAATCACAATTGACATTCAATATTATTTTATATTATTTCAGGTGTACAGCATGGTTGTTAGACATTTATATAAGTTAAGAAGTGATTCCCCTTGATTATTCTAGTACCCACCTAGCACTATACATAGTTATTACTGTATAATTGACTATATTTCCTATGCTTTACTTTACATCCCCATGAGTACTTTGTAACTATCGATTTGTACTTTTTAATCCTTTTGCTTTTTTCACCCTGCTCTCAAACCCCCTCCCATGTATCACCCCAACAAATCTAGTACCCATCTGATACCATGCATAGTTATTACAATATTATTGACTATATTCCTTATGCTATACCCTACATCCCCATGGCTACTTTGTAACAACCAATTTGTACTTCTTAATTTCTTCCTCTTTTTTCATTCACACCCCCAAACGCCTTCCCATCTGGCAACCATCAAAATGTTTTCTGTACCTATAAGTTTGCTTCTGTTTTGTTTGTTAACTTTGTTCTTAGGTTCCACATATAAACAAAATCACATTGCATTTGTCTTTCTTTGTCTGATATACTCCACTCAGCACAACACCCTCCAGGTCCATTCATTGCCGCTACAGATGGCAAGAACCCATTCCCTTCTATAGCTGAGAAATATTCCATTGTATTTATGTACCACCTCTTTATTCATTCATCCATTGATGAACTCCCAGGCTGCCTCCACATCTTGGCCATTGTAAACATCATATGGATGGACATGTTCCCTCAAAGTAGTGTTTCGGGTTTCTTCTGATAAATACCCTGAAGTGGAATTACTGGGTCCTTCTTTGTCTCTTGTTATAGACTTTGTTTTAAAGTATATTTTGTCTGGTATAAGTATTGCTACCTCAGCTTTTGTTTGTTTGTTTGTTCATTTCCATTTTCATGGAACATCTTTTCCTATCCCTCTACTTTCGGTCTGTGTGTATCTTTCAATCTGAAATGAGTCTCTTGGAGGCAGCATATGTAAGGGTTTTGTTTTCTTATCCATTCATCCCTCCTACATCTTTTGATTGGAGCATTTATTCCATTTACATTTAAAGTAATTGTTAATAGATGTGTATTTATTGCCATTATATTAGTCATGTTTTTTATTTTTTATTTTTCTGTCTTAAAGAAGTCCCTCAAACATTCCTTGTAATACTGGTTTGTTGGTGATGGAGTCACTTAGCTTTTTCTTGCCTAGGAAGCTCTTTATCTGTCCTTCTACTTTAAATGATAGCCTTGCTGGGTAGAGTACTCTTGGTTGTAGGTCCTTGCTTTTTATCACATTAAATATCTCCTGCCAATCCCTCCTGGCCTGCAAAGTTTCTGCTGAGAAATCAGCTGACAATCTTATGGGAGCTAACTTATAAGTTACTAGTTGCCTTTTTTTGTTGCTTTTAGGATTCTCTCTTTGTCTTTAACCTTTGCCATTTTAATTATAATGTGTCTTGGTGTGGGTCTGTTTGAATTCATCCTATTTAGGACTCTGTGCTTCTTGGACTTGTGTGTCTCTTTCCTTCGCCAAATTACAAAAGTTTTCAGTCACTATTTCTTCAAATATGTCCTCAATTTCTTGCTTCCTCTCTTCGCCTTTTGGTACCCCTATGATGCAAACATTGGTACACTTGATGTAGTCCCAGAGGTCTCTCAAACTAGCCTCACTTAAAAAAAATTTTTTTTTCTTTTTGCTGTTTCGATTGGGTGTTTTCTGCTTCTTTGTCTTCCAAATCACTGATTCGATCCTCTGCTTCATCTGGTCTGCTGGTGATGCCTTCTAATGTATTCTTCATTTCAGTTATTGTAGTCTTCACTTCTGACTGGTTCTTTTTTTATGGTTCCTATGTCCTTTTTTGTGCTTGCAATCTCTTTGTTGCAGTTCTCACTAAGTTCCTTGAGCAACCTTATAACCATTGTTTTTAACCCTGTCTCTGGTAAGTAGCTTGCCTCCATTTTGTTTAGTTCTTTCTCTAGATTTTTCTCCTGTTCTTTCATTTGGGAAACATTACTTTGTTTCCTCATTTTGGCTGCCTCTCTGTGTTTGTTTCTATATCTTAGGTAGATCTGCTATGTCTCCCAGTCTTGGATGGGTGGACTTATGTAGTAGGTGTCCTATGGGGCCCAGTGGCACAGTGTCCCTGGTCACCTGTGCCTGGTGCTCCAGGAATGTCCCTTGTATGGGTTATGTATGCTGTCCTGTTGTATGTAGCTGAGCCTTGATTGCTATTGGCACGTAGATAGGTGGAATTGACCCTGAGGCCTACTGGCTGTGAGGTATGGCCACACCCACAGCTTATGGGCTGCTGTGCATGGGGCTTACCCCATTGAGCAGGATTTGTCCCAGCAGGCTCTGGTGCCTGTTGAGACCACCCTTTGTGTGTACTGCTTGTGGGACTAATTGGGTGGTGTTCTTCTGCGGTATGAAGCAAACCTCCAAGTATGTTGGTTCTGGGGCTTCTTGGGAGGGGTTCCAGTGCAGGCCCAGGCACCCACTGCCTGTGACCAGCAAGGGGTACATGGTAGGAGCTATAAAGTGATCCATGGTTATTCGCTGCCTGTGCTAAACCTGGAGGTGCATGAAAGGACTTGCTGTGAACTGAGGATGGCTGCCACCAATAGCAGACCTGGGGCAGCTCTGCAAAAAGCCCAGACACCCCAAGGCCTGCTGCCACTGGCGAGCTCACTTAAGGTTCAGCCACAGATAAAGCCTCATCTGGTACCCAATTTGGGTGAGGCAGGGTCTCAGGGAGTCACTAGAATAGGAAGAATTGTGGTCACCAGATTAATGTAAATTCTGGTTTGCTGCCAGTACTGAGCCTAAAGCCACTCAAGAAAAACTCAAAGCACACTGTAGCCAGTCGCTGCCTGCCTGGGGCCTGCCAGACTCCAATAGTTTCCTAAGAAATAGTGTAATGTGGGTAGAACTGGCTGCTCATGAGAAAGTGTCTCCAGCTGTGGCTGAGTTAGTGAGGTGAGGTCCCAGCTGGGTCACCTGGGTGGAGCAGTGGAGCTCACCCGGCCAATGAGATTCAGATTTGGCTTGAGGGGGGCGGGCTCAACACAGGAAAGATGGCGCCCACCTGCTGGCTTCACAGAAGGAGGACTCCTCACCAGGAAAATATCGACTGCTCTGCAGTCCTCCCTCACTAGCCACACACCTCAGTTTGCCCCCTCATATTGCCGAGGTTCCCTAAGTCACTGTCCCTCTGCTGGAGCCCAAGGTGAGTGTCTGTGAGCAAGTGAGTCTGTGTGCGGGCTGTTTAAGAGGACATCTGGGTTTCCCGCAGCCGTCTGTCCCACCTGAATGGTCAGAATCCCCACTGGTTTTTCAGGCCAGATGTTGTGGGAGCTCTTCTTCTCAGCACCTGTATTCCAGGCTGGGGAGCCTGGTGTGGGGGGCTGGGATCCCTTGCTCCACCAGGGGTAACTTCCACGGCTGAGACACCCCTCCTGATACTCAACCACCACATGGAGGTTTGTGGCCCGTTTTGAGTCTCTGCCCCTCCTACCAGTCTTGACATGGCTTCTTTGTATTCTCAGTTATAGGACTTCTGTTTGGTTCTCCAGGTTGATTGTTCTATAATTTAGTAGTAATTTTAATGTGTTCACAGAAGGATGTAGGCACAGTGTTTACTCCGCCACCTTGCTAAGAAGTTTGAAAACTAATTTTTTTAATTTAAGGAAAAGTCCATAGGAATTGTAACCTTTGTGACTATAAAAAAAATTAAAAGAAAAGTTTAAGAGCTTTAAGGTATGGAATTCAAAGTAATAAATACTTTTTCAGTGTCTCCTGGTTGCTTGCTGCTGTTCTTGACTGGGGACTGAGGAGGAGGGAGGGCAGCAGATGTGCTCGTTGCTTTTGGGAGTTGTATTTGCTTTCTGTGGTCGCTGTAAAAAAGTATCACAAACCGGATGGTATAAAACAACAGAAACTTATTATTTCACAACTCTGGAGGCTTGGTTCCATCTGAAGCTGTGAGGGAGAATTTGTTCCAGGCCACCCTCCCAGCTCCTGTTGTTGCTGGTGATCTTTGGCTTGTAAAAGCATCACTCTGATCTCTGTCTCCATCATCTCATGGTATTCTCCCTGTATATGTCTGTGTCCCAACGTTCCCTTTTTTTATAAGGACTCCAGTCTCATTGGGTTAGGGGCCCACCCTACTCCAGTATGACCTCATCTTAACGAATTACATCTGCAAAGACTCTATTTCCAAATAAGGTCACATTCTGAGGTACTTTGGTGTTAGGACTTCATAAAAATTTGGGTAAGACAAAAGTCAACTTATAAAAGGAGGTTACAAGTGAAAACACTGTATGGTTGTGGTTAGAGAAGCTGAGAAGGAAATTAACCAATGAAGAGTGGTATTTCTTTAAACGAGAACTTACCAGACCAGAGCTGATGAACTGTCATGCTTCTGATTTTAACTTCTTTTTCTAGGAACACCACTAGGCCTAGGCTGTCAGTGGGCTCTCTGAGTGTACACATGTACATTCATAGCAAGAGTTCCTTCCCACAATTGGAACACTGCTTCAAATGTTATCCAATAACATTTAAAAATTAATTTAACCATAGCTTTCCTTGGAATATTTCAAAATATATTTTACCCATTTAAGATGACCCCAAATTTAACACAGTCCACTTTACATAAACAGAACCAGAGACACAGAAAGAGTAAGGAAATTGTGGCAACTGTCTAAACTCTTCAGGGCCTAAGGCCGGAGTTCACCTGAAATATCCAGATACTCCAGTAAGCAGTGGGGTTCAGTGAGTTGTCTGGTGTTTGTCTCCAGTTTTCATTTTCCTTGCTGGGTGTGAACTCTCTCTCATGAACTCACCCAATTTTCACCACACACCCATCTCTTCTTGCCACTGTGACTACCTTCTGGGAAGCTGGGAGGGTGAGTAAAAATGAGAGACATTTCCAACATGGAAAAAGACCTTAAAATTACCAGTTCAGTTCATTTTAATTTAAAACATAGACAAAGATGTCAGCAGCTCTTAAACTACGTTATCTTCTTAAATATAGGAAGATCTATGGAAATGATGTTTAGAAGTCCTTATGAGGTGACACTGTGGACTATTGTATTCCTATTGAAAAGTTGCCATAAAACTAGATTCACTAGCACGAGAACAAGGACTTTAATGCATTTCTTCATATATTCTTCAGCACACTTAATTGCCCTTAAAATTCTCACTTCATAGCCATTAGCCCACAAGCAGAATCTTAGAGGCTTTCATTTATGTAGATTTTTACTTCTTTTCAGAAGGCAAACGCAAGTCTGTCCTGCAAGGATCAGTCTTTTGGTTTAACCACATATGAATCATGGGTGTGTCTCATAAGGCAAAAAGGTATGTAGCATGTGAAACAATCGGCACTTTCCTTCAGGACAGCTCCTCATTCTCCTTGGCACTGACACTGAAAAAAAATGTGCATAATTAATAAAAGATGTATCTGGTTTTTGGAATTTTATTGCTCACTTTTATTTTTCTGTGCATTTTAAAGCTTGTCATCTGAATAGATAATGGTTATGAAAACTGGAATTCTAATGGGTTCCGTTTAGAAAGATAACCAATCCAAAATTAACAAGCAGCTTTCCAGCACCATTGTCAGGTGGGCTTACAGGGTGGGTTTTTTGGGGCTCCATTCAGCATTTCTAGTCTTTTTAATAATAAGCCTAAGAAACAACCTTCTGCATTAGAAATAGCATTGATAAAATAATTACATTTGCAAGTTCTTCTGTGTTTGGAGAAGAATAAAAAAAATTCAATGTGGATGAATACAATTCCTGAAATTTTTTTAAGAAAAGAAAAATATTAATGATGTATTTGCAAAACCTTCCAAAAGTGAGTTTTGTTAGAGAATAATATACTCCTTTAATTTATATTTTAAATTTCATAAAACAATGCATTAACTTTTAAAGATCATTTTAAAGGTTTTCTGGAAAATATGTAAGATAATTAATTGCCTTTTCTCCTACATAAGATTGAGCTCACTGCCTTTTTCCTTTTGTAACAAATTGTAACAAAACCTTAAATACTGTCAGTGTAGATGGAGAGTGTTGGAAGAGGAGCATAGACTATGGATCAGAATAATGTTTTTAGTTTTAAAACTATTTACATACAGAGATTTTATTAAAGCCTTCCTTTTTTTTTTTCCATGTACAAATAAAAGTGTGAAAGAGGGAATCTGTCAGACACGTCCTGCTCCTCCCGCAGACATCTGGGAGAAATCGCGTTGTCTTTTGTAACACAATTTCTCTTTAAATTGTACCTGAAAGCAAAGGAGCATTATGCTGTTTATTAGCAACACAAAGAGTCCTCAGTTGAAACAGAACTTGCCAGCCCTTGAAGTGCAGGCGGACTTTCTGGAAGGGAGCACTGTGGATTTTTAACCATTGGCGGTAAGGAAATGCACGTTAATCCCCCATTATCCATCACACATGCACCAGGGTTGTGATTATCTTGCTCAGGAATCCTGCGCCAGGACTCTCTCCTTATTTTTAAATTAAAGTGACTTATAGTTAATTTTTTTAAATACCTTTTGTTTTTAGGAGGAAACAAGGACACTTTGCTGTTAGAACACAGTGTGGCCTTTTGTTATCTAAAAGATCTGTACCAAATTATCTGAAGCCTCTATTAATTTATAAATGCTGGCATTTCATTGATATCATTCTGCCTGGAGAAGGATTTTTTTAAATTAATACGCCAAATAAAGGAACACAAACACACAAGCTAGTTATTTGAAGTTAAAACCTGCCCTGTGTTCTTAAAAATTTACGCTGAGCTGCAGCTTCTCTTTTCTGAAAATAGCTGTGACCAAATATTGTTTCCCTCAGGTTACTTTTGGAGATGCTTTTCCTTATCCTAAGAACCTGATGAGCCTCTTTGCCTGGGTACTTCCTCCATGGATGGCACAGGGAAAGCTAAAGGTGTTTAAAAGCCAGCTGAGCATCTCAGTGCCTCCGTTATGTCCCAAATCTGAAAAAGAACCACCCTCCTCGGGAGATGCACTCTTTCATTCATGGCTTTGAATATTTTCTTGAAAATTTTTATTATAAATCAAAATGAATATGCTGAACAAATTGAGACCCCAGCGGGCAAACATTGTCCTTCACTGCTTTGAAACAACAGGTCTCGTCTCAACTACTATCGAGCTTTATCCTGAAATGATCTTCGTGTGTTAGTGAAGAGTTGCTTCCAAGGAAATTCACCTTTTCCACCAGAGTTTCAGCTCTGATCTTCCCGTTCTCAAGCCAGGATTCAACGCATAACCACATTCTTTCCACCTCCACAAGAAAAATAAATATACTGATGAACATAGGAAAAGCACCCTTGTGTTGACTTAATTCTGGAGTCGAACCCCTTGTTTCCATCCGTAAAGCAGGAAGGACGCAGCGAAGGGAGCCTGGTGGACGTGTGCCCAGGATGATGTAAGAATATTTGCAGCCGGGGAATGTCAGCTCTGCTCTGGCCAGAAGCTGGGCCTGCCACCCCTGTGCTCTCGCACTCCTCCCCACATTCTTCTGGTCCGGTTCCCACAGACAGGGAGGGCGAGGGAGGTCAGAGTGAAGGAGACAAAGGAGACCCCCTGCTGTCGGGGCCTTCACTGGGCTGTCAGCTCCACTAATTCATGGCTTCACCTTTCATCTCACAGATCCATTAGGGGTTAAAAAGAGACCCATTTTACAGCTGACAAGATTGAAGGGGCATAGAGCTGAGAAGGGGGAGGGAGGCAAAAACGCCCTAAAATTTATATTATTCAAACCACCTGCTAAAAATAGATCTGCGCAGGTTCTCTTTTCTTCATCGGTTTCATTTCTCCCCACATAATGGGATATGTATTTCAGCCACAGCATAATAAACAGGCAATTCATGGGCTCTGGGATATTTTCATATTATGTGGTTAGAGAGCAGAGGAAGAACTGGAGGGAACAGAGGAATGAATGCAAAACACAGCAGCTCCAGCACTTCCTTCAAAAGGATGCAGTGTTTCAAGCAGCTCATCTGCAAGCCTTGTCATGTTTTTGTGTTTCTGCGGCATTTTACATTCGAGCAGAAACTAATAACTTTATGAAATTACTAATGTTGAGATAAAATATGCATTTGTGACATCAGACTAGTCAGCGTGTGTTGATGGAAGGAAGAATAGCATAATAGGAAAGAAGCAGTATACATACGTCTTTTAAAGAGATTCTATTCGTAACAGGATTTTCCCCAGTGGCTCCTAATTTGTCTGCTCTGAAACCAGCAAATGAATTAATTTAGCATACGTTTTAACTGATGATGGACATTATGTCTCCCAAAATAATTCAATCTAATTTTCTTTTAATCAATAGGGTTATCACCTTCTGTAAGAAGGATTTTCTGAGTGTTTTTGGATGGTGTTTTAAAGGATGTTAGAGGAGGTTATCTCTCAATGAGTGACATTTGTTAAAAAAGGATATAGCCTGTCTGTGCGTGTGAGTGTGTGTACCTGTGTTCCCACGTGAGAGTTTTAACTGGTAGTTTAACCCAGGGCAGTGTGAGCCTTCGGTTCCCCCAAGTAAAGGTGGGTTTGTATGCCATGTGTCTGGAGCTTGCATCCTGGGTGACTTACTGGATTCTACCTGGCAGACCCTGTGTTTAGCAACTCCCTCCATGGTTGCCTCTGGCTGATCTCAGAAACTGACATCTCTATTTCTCACCAAAGAGCTTATTGATTATTGACTCGGAATTTGGTCTCTTCAAATGAGTTTTCAAAGAGCAAGTTGCAGGGCTGAGAATGCCTCCTGTGATGATCAAAGTTCTACACCGGAGCCCAAGGTCTTCATTTGTGCAAATCTTTAATTTTTTGCATGCTCACACTTGACTGTGTATCTATCAGTTCTATAAAGGCTAACAATCACACTTCTTTTTTTGTGTGTATGGCAGAAAGGGTGGGATAAGGAGAGCAGTAAGATCAATCCACTTTTTTTTCCTGCTGAGCGAGTTTCTCGCAAATGTAAGCATCCTGTCCTGTCCCCATTTTTCTATCCCAAGGTCCTCTAATTGTTGACTCTGGCTCATCCATAACTTAAGTATCTCCTGGAAGGCCCACAGCATCAGGAGGCTGAGTGATAAAGGGCAGGTAGTGGGCACCCCGTGGGCATGCACATGTACTTACGCCCATTCCTTCAGAAGGGAAGTTAAGGAAAAAGCAGGAAAGCAGACATGGATGGGACAGCAGTGCTGGGATGAATCTCAGCTGTCACACAGGGACCCACAGGTCCGGGACAGGCAGGGTGCTCTCTCCCTTTTGTCCTGAAACAGCCTTCTCCAGCCACCCCTCTGCCCTCACCCTCCCCAACAGAAGCCTGGGACAGGCACCTTCCCCGTGCTGCCCCCACCCCTTTGTAATCAATACAATCCTCACTGGTTGCTTAGAGAAGCATATTTTTAGGGGTGAGTGGCCAGGGCTCAGATTCAGGAGCGGGGGAAGAAAGATCAAAGAGCTCCCCCTCTGCGGGCACTTCCCATGTTGAGTCAGCAGGGCTGGCATTGTGAGGACAGCCTCTCTCACCACTCCCCTCGTCCTTCCATACTAGTAGGACCCTAAGAGGCCCAGCTGAGAGTGCAGAGGCCACAGAGGATTTGAGGACAATGTCCCCAAGGAGCTGAAGCTTCCTGAGGCTGAGGGCTGGCTGCAGATGGGCAGATTAGGCCAGGGCAGCAACTGAGAGGCTTAGTGTCCCTAGTGACAGGGAATCCCTCAGCCCCACTGCTTCAACCTTACTGTATAGGACCGGCGGCTAGTACGGAGAAGATGGCTGTCACATTGCACAACCAACTTACTGGGAAGTGACCTAAAAAACGATTTTGTGCAGAATAGCAGTCAGGTGGATATTGAATAATTGCACACCATAAATTTGTCTTCACCTCTGCCAAGTGCATAAACCGTTCTGTTGACACTGGGAACACGACTCCTCTGATGAACTTATTCAAGAGCATGCATCCCTCCATGTGCTATCTCCTGCTTCAGCCCAGGTGAGGAGGGACAAAGCCTCCTTGGTGCTCACTGCCTCTTTAAGAAAATCTCATTTCCCAGAATCGCCTGCCCTTGATTTTGCTCCTTAGACTCCTTCACAGGGTCTGTGACATGGGCGTGGAGTATCTTCCTGGAAAGCACACTGATGTGGCGACCACCAAATAACAGGAAGGTTGGCTATTGGGGACCCACAAGGGAAGGGCTCAGGTTCTCACAGGAGAAGAATTGTGCCCCGTGATCCCAGGCTATGTGGGGCACATAGATGAACATGGATTATTCCAGAAGTTCTCCAGGGAGGTGATACCTCGTTTCTCCGTGTCCCTCCTTTGGGCCATAAATCAATCTCCAACCACTCATGCAGGCTGACTGGGAGGTCAACCGCCCAAGGCAGGCTCCATACTCCCCTCCATCACTCCATGGGTAAAGCATAGTGTTGGCATCCAGAGGACCGAATTCAAAGGTCCCTGATGTGGATAGAAAAGACAGTCTGGGGAATATAATCAATAATGTTGTAAATATTTTTTAGGGGGCCAGATGGACTCATGTCTTGTTAGGGAGACCACTTCATAGATGGTGTAGAAGCCTAACCACCGTACTGTATATCTGAAGCTGATGTTGAATAATATTGTATGTCAACTATAATTATATATACGTGTAGTCACAGGACGTGAAGTATGGTGTAGGAATGGAGTCAATGGAATTGTAATAGATAAGTATGATATCGGCAGGGGGAGGGCAGTAGATGTGGGAGGGGGGTTGTCACTTTGCGAGGGGTGAAAAGGATAGCTATTGTATTGTTTTGTATACCTGAAACTAATAATAATAAAAAATATATATATAATTTTTAAAAAAGATCCCTGATGTGTCTTCTTGGCTGTGTGACCTTGGACAAGTCACTCAAATTGGGGGGGGTCCCCTTTTTTCATTTGCACAATGGGATACACCTATCTCTATATGGTGGTTGGGAGTTAAATAAGTTAGCGCATGGGAAACCTGGAGCAAAGTCCTTGGTCCATGGTGTGTGCATGCAATTAACACTCATTTTATTCTCCTTCTCTCCCCCTGGGAGAGCTGGGACAGGGACATCAAGTTGGCATGAAAAGAAATGACAGGTGTCAGATTCTTTCCTGACAGTTAGATTCAGAGGAGAGATGAAAGAAGACACAGCATGAAGGCCTTCAAGTTGGAGATGGACTTGGAGGGACAATAGAATGAAAGGCTGTTGGCCAGCTGGGACATCTGATAACTCTACCTAGGATTGCTTTAGCCTCCATCACGAACAGGTGTCCCATTCAGCACTGCAGCCGAGTTACAGAGAGATGTCATGTTTGTAAGGGTTGTATGCCTTTATTATCTCACGTTTTAAACTGACCAACTATTTTGAGATATAGGCACAGTAGGCAAGTATCTTTGCCCCCACTTTACAGATGGGCAAACTGAGGCCAAAGGGACCATGATTTAATACTACTTAATCACAGAAGAGAGCTAGAACTTAGTTTTACCTTTTTCTGCTGTACCACCACACTGCCAGGATTAATGCCGGATACTTCCATCAACTGTAAGGAAATACACATTCCCCCTGGAATGAAAAGTAGAACAATAAGTTATTATTACAGTATATTTAAGGTGAAATAAAGTTGAAATAACATTGAAGTAAAGTTGAGCGTGAATCAATTCTTTTAATTGAAAGGTATTTAAAACACATTGGATTTGTATAGCACTTTAAAAAAAACGCTGTGATGAATCTTTCGTAAAGTGGCAAATCTTTTTGACATGTGAAAAGACATCCTTAATGTTTTTGCTCTGTATAATTTTCCCTTTTTCCCCCTCAAATATCACCTTTTCTTAAAACAGTAAAACCTTTGTGAATGGTCTGGAAGAGAAAGAATTTGATAGCATGGTTGTCCTTCATCGTTGGGCTTTTTCAACAATTACAAATAAAACAAATCTTTTTTAAAAAAGTAAGAACTCTTATAGCAGTTTCTCCAACTTCTCTCCAATTTCCTTCCTTGGCATTTTGATATGTTTGTGGCTTGGCTCATATGAGTAGACCTTGTGTTGGCATGGCACAGCTATGGTCATGTGGACCAGGGCTGAGGAGGGGAGCTGAGCCCACTGAGGTGGAGAGGGGGCTGAGAGAGCACAGTAACCTTTGGTGATAACACTTTAGATTCATTTATTATTGACCCTGAACTGTAGGGCCTCTAGCAAGTTGTTGGCACTTACTGAATTAAAAAAAAAAAGTGTGATACTTACCAGAGTACCTTTTAGCTGGAGAAAACTAGCAGATTTTTATTTGAGAATTTTTTAAAACCAATTTGGAAATTAATTTTGGTTTGATGCATCAGTTGGGAATTTTCAGATACCTCAGTGTTACATATAAGCCAAAATCTCTGTGACAAACTCATTCTACAATGAGGGAAGGGAAGGGAGAGTCATGGGAAACATTTTTTTCTTCTTCTTTTTAAGTAGTTAAGTAATATTAAGGTCCTGAAGTCCTTCTTGGGGTCTTCTAATCTAGCTCCTTCCTTTTAAACAAGATCCAACCTTAGTACTTTGTTTTCTACCCTGATTTTAACTATTTCCTTAGCCTGAAAGTGAGACTAACAGGGTTCTAGAATTTTAGAGGTAAAAAGGAACTTGGTTAAAAACCTCACTTTATAGGTGGAGAAATTGAGGACTGGAGAGATGAATGACATTAATTTTTGAACTACTTAATGACCGAGAGAGGGTTAAACTGGGCTCTTCAGACTCTTAGATCCACAATTATGTTCCTCTCCTTTTGGTGACCATGGCAAGGATTTGATAACAACCAAACAGTGATACCAACCACGATAATAAACTCCAAAGTAGCCCCAACTACAAACTTAGGTAGACATTTTAAACTTTAACTGGTTGGTTCCCTGGTTTGACATGGGTACCTAAACTACAGTAGTTATGGTATTATTTACTAGTGAGATTTCCCACCACACCTAGGTATTGATAGACAGATAGGTGACAGGTAATAGATTAGATAGATAGATAGATAGATAGATAGATAGATAGATAGATAGATAGATACAGATGTATAATCTCTAAGAGTAGCCAAGGAGCAGCCTGGTTTGGGCTCTCCTCCTTTGCTCCCCACCAGCATGTCCAGGCTCCTCACCTCCATCGCCCCAGGAGCTACCCTGCTGGGGTGACTGTTGCGGCCCCAACTTCTGGTAGTGTGGGGCAGTGTGGAAGCAGCCCAGGTCGGGAAGGGCTCTCACTGTCTTAGTCATGCCTCTTGGCGAGAGTTAGGTTACCTGGTCAAACTACCGACTACTTTTCTAATTTCCCCTTGATCCTGAGAAGTGGCCAGTTTATGTTCTAATCAGCCTCTGCCTAATCCCTCATGAGATTTCCATCCAGCGCCTCTATGGGGAAAAAAAATGAGATTTTTTTTTACATGGCCATGTGTGTTTTTCTACTGAAACAAGTGTGCTAGGTTTACACTAGACCTGACTTGATACACGCAGGTCACTTGCATACTTGGATTTCTTTCTCAGAAAACCCTCAAATTGTCTTTCAAAAAGTCCTTCTCTCAATCTCTCTCTCTCTCTCTCTCTCTCTCTCTCTCTCTCTCTCTCTCTCTCTCTCTCCCTCCTTCTTCCCTTCCTCCCTCTCTCTTTTCACACAGGAGTGTACAAACCACTCAGGGGGAATAGGAACCATATGCTTGGAGATATTTGAGATCAAGCATATGGTGCCCTGAATATGCATATAAGCAGGGGTGGTGGAGCTGAGAGATGTCAGGAGGGCAGGGGTGCTGGGTGGATGGGACTGTCTGAGGACATCAGGCTGCAGAGATCTAGACTCTAGATGGCATTCTGAGCAAAGCAACATCACTTTTCATCCACCTAAAGGGTTAATGGGATGAAGACTAGTTATTATTGAGAAAGGGTAACCTAGAGTTTGAAATTGAACGTAATGAAACTCTTCTCCTTGTTAGGGATTTATTTTATTTCACTTTATTGTACTCTTAAATCTCAAGCCAGGCAGTTACACAGTAAATTGTTCAGTTTATTGACATTTCCTTCATCACCACCCTGACAGGAAAAAGACTACTTGATTCCCATTTGTTTTTCTTGCCAAAATAATAAAGACTGTGATGAATGTTTGTATGAATACTCACCTCCCCCCCCCTCCTTTTTGGGAAGAGAACAGCAAAGAAAAAGCAGGGGTGGAGGGAGCAATAATCACCTTCATAGTAAGTGAAAAAAAGGTGTATGAATAATAGGCCTGACAGCGATATAAACTTAGGGTTCCAGAAAGATGGAGAGGAAAGGAAGGGGGTAAGGAGGAAGCAAGGAAGGGAGGGAAGGAGGGAGGGAGGGAAGGAGGGAAAGGAATTTCTATTAAATTCATGTTGTGTGCCAGGCAATCTCCATCTAGTGAAGGGAGGACAGAGGCTGAAGGACAAACTGTGGAAAAGGAGAAATGATGGAGGGATGTCATAAATTTGTTCCTAGGAGAGGAAGAACAGGCTGTGGAGAAGAGATGAGATCTGTAATAAATGGAAAAAAAAATCAGGGAATTAGGAAGGAGAAAACATTTCTGAAAACCCTCCTGCCACTGCCTCCTCAAATTAAGCTAAGAATAGTGACTACAGAGAAGATTTATATTTTTATTAACGAATGTGTTTTTCATGTTGAGATTGGAAATGACTGTCTTTCCATCTTTTGAATAATTTTTATTTTTAGGGAGGAGAAATACTTTCTTTTGAATCTCCTAGCTCCTTCGGAGCTTTTGCAGAGCTTTAGTCTTTTGTCAAAGATCCTCATTCAGGAGCACATGCATGAAAATTAGTAGTAGGCTCTCTAATTCTTTCCTCGGAACAGAAAAGCACCACCTACAGCCCTATTACCAGGGACAGAAATGGAAGCAGAAGCGCTGCAGACCTCTTCCTGGTGCCTAAAAGCCCTGGGAGGGAAATGAGTGTCAAAGCGTCACACCTCATCACGGGGTGCTGTGGGGGTGCCGTTTCTGGAGGGTTTTTAAAAAGCACGTAACACACACAGTTCTACAGGAACTTGTTCTGATTCTTCCTGATTCCTGTTCAAGTGAGATAATATCCACTTAGGAAAAAATCATGATGGAAAGCCAAGGACCCCCTGCTGGCTGCAAGTAGCCAGGATGCCGCTTCAGTATGCACTGGGCCCCAGGCCAGAATCAGAGGGGGCCACTGCTGTCCTCAGCCATTGCCCACAGGTGGCAACGTGATAGTCACAGTGACTCCAGGGAGACAAGTACCCAGGGCATGGAGGACAGAAGACACTAACTCTGGGTTTTCATCTATTTCTGCTAATCACGCAGATGAGGTGTGAAACTCACTTGACAGCAGTTAAGTAACACCTATGCCAGGGAATGAATGAGTTAAAACATTTCCCTCCCATTGTAAATCACTTTCTTACTTCAGTCACAACAAAACTTCCTATTGCAAAATAAAACTTCCTATTGCTATCGCCAACTGACACATGCCATTAGAAAAGGAGTCTTTTCTCAGGAGTTCCCCAGCCTTCCTGGCTTGGGGGTCACCCACACATGTGCAGAGACCTGACTTTATCTGACATGCACACATACACGTGTTTCTGGTTGTCTCTCTTCAGGCTTCTGCCGGTAATGCGTTGGTCATCTTCCCTTCAGTTCAGCTTGGGAAGCTTCTCTGTCATGAAATCCTCCCCTGTACTTGCTTACCAGACCTACTAGGAGAATTTGCATTTGTTTCCCAGCCATGCTCATCTCCAATTACAAATGCTGTGTCAAAAGGCACTAAATTAGCAAGACAGTTGTTGCATGTTTAGTCACCAAGTCCTGAACTGGACACTGGCTGCACAGGTGCCATAGGATGGTGGCAGGAGTACCAGGCTAGGAGTCCAGAGTTCTGGATGTGGTTCACTCTGTCTCTGTATGTTCTTTGGTGATTAGCCTTTCTATGTCTGAGTCTTTGTTGGTTTATCTACATAATGAGGTAGGATACATCAGGCCGTCTACTAGGAGTAAATACGAAATGATGGATATGCTTATGGCTTAGACATTTAAGACTCTTTGCCTGGACTTCATTTCTGATAATGTGATAAATTAGCTTTTCCAGAAACACTAGTCCTAAGAGCATACTTAAAATACCAGATAAATTAGAAAAAAAAAGACAACCTCTTCTAACGAATGGCTGAATTAGAGCAAAATTAAGGCAATTTATTGGAGTCAGAAACACAGTGACCAGAAGAAGATCCATAGGCACAGCCACTAGTATTTATCCCAAGTTATCTGCCCATCCCTGGTGGCCCTGGCCCAAATTTTAAAGGACCTCACACTCAAAAGGGGAGACAGAGTCTGAAGCTGGGCTTGGTAGCCAGTGCCTAAAGTCAGGACCACCAGGATAATACCTTTATCGGTGAGTAAAAACCACTGCCCACAAAGGATGACCATGAGGATTCATGCCAGTCCCAGCCTTAGCTCTGAGAGAAGCGAGAGAAATCTTCCTTGAGAAATGCTAAACGTTAGCCTGAGCTCACATGGTTTGAGGCCCAAAAGTACACTAAATATGGGATTTGTTTTTTTAAAGATGAAAATTTAAAGTGTTCCAGAATTGATATTTCCTGGAAGAAAGAAACCCACTTTACTGAAGAAACCCACTTTAGGGCAAGGCTTTAAAGAATTACTAAAATAAAGTACCAAGGCACATAGTTCACAATCAAAAACCAGTAAACACAGGGGGAGATGAAGAAAAACCAGCAAACTCAACAAACTACCGTCTCAGATCTGCAAAGAACTGAAGATATAGAAATCGTGAGATGTAGAAGATAAAATACAAACGTTTAAGAAAACAAAAAGATGGTATTGAAAATATAAGAAAGCAACGAGGCTATGAAAGTTGACCAGGAAGATTTGAAAAACCACTCAAAACTTCTAGAATTTTTATACATGTGTATATATGTATACAAATTTTAAGAAAGGAAAAACCTGTATTAAAATTGTAATACAATGAATGATGCTAGCATTCATTTGATTAATGCCATCTTTTGAGCGAGCATCATATTACACATTGCTATGTAATTCAACTTCGAAAAGTAACTCATAAATAATATCTCTTAAAATGTGTATACATTTTTATGGCACCATATATATAATATGCATATATGTACATGTACAGATGTGTAAATGTGTTTATATATGTAGATGCATACATACATATTTATGTATATGTAGGCATATATGAAGGTCTGACAGTTAAATTCACGAATTCATCCTAGAAAAAGTGCTACATACCTCATTGCTGAATATCACTACAGTCACCTTCAAAGTACTCCCCTTGGGAAGCGATTCACCGAAACCAGCATCTAGTCCACCCTTCAAAGCAATTTTGAAACTTTTTCTGGAATGGCCTTTAGAGCTGTCATCATATTACCCTTGATGTCTTTAATGTCATCAAAATGTCTTCCTTTCAATATTTCCTTTATCTTCAGGTAAACAAAGAAGTCATTGGGGGCCAGATCAGGTGAGTAGGGAGGGTGTTCTAATACAGTTATTTGTTTACTGGCTAAAAACTCCCTCACAGACAGTGCTGTGTGAGTGGGTGCATTGTCATGATGCAAGAGCCATGAATTGGCGAAAAGTTCAGGTCATCTAACTTTTTCACGCAGCCTTTTCAGCACTTCCAAATAGTAAACTTGGTTAACTGTTTGTCCAGTTGGTACAAATTCATAATGAATAATCCCTCTGATATCAGAAATGGTTAGCAACATCATTGGAACAAGTTTGTGAACTTAATTGCCTGACCTTATATGTATGTGTATACACATGTGTGTGCAAAATGTATATGCATACACATATGTCTATATGTATGTCTATATGTATCTTTATACACATATATCTGAAATTAGAAACTCAACAGAAAGGTCAAGTAGCAATTTTGATATAGCTGAAGAGAGAATCAGGACCTGGAAGACAAAGTTGAAAGAAAAAAGAGAAGAAGAATAGACAGAGATATTAAGAGCCATTAAAGATAAAGCAAGAAAGATCAGCATATATCTGACCAGAATTTCAGAACAGATACAGAAATAAATGGAGACAGGCTGAGAATTTTCCAGAACTGATGTGGTCCTGAGGGAAGGTGAGCACAGTGTTTACCTACTTTGCCATCTTGACTGGAAATCTGAATGTTTGTACTTCTTAATTCTCTTCCTGTTTTCTTCCCATTCCCCAACTTCCTCCCTTCTGGCAGCCATCAGCTTGTTCTCTGTATCTATGAGTCTGTTTCTGTTTTTATTGTTCATTTGTTTTGGTTTTTTTTAGATTGCACATATACATGAAATCACATGGTATTTTTCTCTCTCTGCCTGACTTATTTCACTTAGCACAATACTCTCTAGGTCCATCCATGTTATCACAAATGGCAAGATTTCATTCTTTTTTATGGCTGAGTAATATTCCATTACATATATCTAACACAACTTTATCCATTCATCTATCAATGGACACCTAGGTGGCTTCTGTATCTTGGCTTTGTAAACAATGCTGCAATGAATATAGGGCTGCATTTATCTTTTAGAATTCGCGTTTTCATTTTCTTTAAATAAATACCCAGAGGTGGAATTGCTGGATTATATGGCAGCTTTATTTTTAAATTTTTAGGAATCTCCATTCTGTTTTCCATAGTGGCTGCACTAGTTTACAATCCCACCAATAACACATGAGGGTTCCCTTTTCTTTATATTCTTGCCAACACTTGTTTGTTTTATTTTTTATAACAGCCATTCTAACAGGTGTAAAGTGATATCTCATTTGTGGTTTTGATTTGCATATCCCTGATGATTAGTGATGTTGAGAATCTTTTTAGGAATCTGTTGACCATCTTCTTTGGAGAAATATCTGTTCAGGTCCTCTGCCCATTTTTTAATTGGATTTTTTGGTTTTTTGATGTTGAGTTGTATATGTTCTTTACATATTTTGGGTATTAACTACTTATAAAATATGTCATCAACAAACATCTTCTCTCATTCAGTAGGTTGTCTTTTCATTTTGTTGATTGTTTCCTTCATTGCACAAAAGCTTTCTAGTGTGATGTAGCCCCATAGGTTTATTTTTGCTTTTTTTGTCTTTGCCTGAGGAGACATATCCCTCCAAAATTGCTAAGACTAATGTCAAAAAGATTACTGCCTCTGTTTTCTTCTAGGAATTTTATGGTTTCATGTCTTACATTTAAGCTGTTAATCTATTTTAAGTTTATTTTTGTATATGGTTTAAGAATGTGGCCCAGTTTTATATTTTTGCATGTATCTATACAGTTTTCCCAGCACCTTTTGTTGAAGAGACTGTCTTTTCCCCATTGTATATTCTTGCTTCCTATGTCATAGAGTACTTGACCACATAACATGGGTTTATGCCTGGGCTCTCTATTCTGTATGTGTCTATTTTTGTACCAGTACCATATTGTTTTGATTATTAAAGCTCTGTAGTATAATTTGAAATTGGGGAATGTGCTACCTCCAACTTTGTTCTTATTTCTTGAGATTGTTTTGGTTATTTGGGATCTTTTGTGGTTCCACACAAATTTTAGCATTATTTGTTCTAGTTCTATGATGATGAATGATGAAGCCAGAGTTCAGGGTGGAATCTGATGTTGCATACCCCAGAAGGAGGGGGTGTGATGGAGGAGGGGTGCAGGAAGTGTTGATAATGTTCTATTTTCGTTTGCATGATTTCAGTTCTCCCAAACACAGTGGCAGGTGCACTGCACATCATTTGCATGTTAGGTGGAGTGGATTTATATTTTCATCTTTCTTGGTGGCAAATGGCTAGCTGCCTACCTCATAGCCATTCTCTCCTTTCTTCCTTATCAAGGATACAGACTTTTCTTAGGAGCAGCAATGTTCCCGCTTTCAAATTCTCTGGTGTGCTCCCACTAGTACATTTTAGCTGAAATGGAATCCATTTGCAGAGCTAAAGGCTACACTACACATTCCATAATTCATTCATTTACTCAACATACTATGTTGAGTAGCAAAGCATCTATGTACTATGGTCCTGCCACTGTGCTACGTGGAAGTGGAGTATGCGATATTGAACAAAAAGGCACAGCCATAGCCCTTGCTGACCTTACAAAGTGATGATACTGTGCCTATGTTATGTAGTACTATCCACATGTAATTTTAATAAAGTTAAATTTTGTTTTAATTCTATGGCTGCAACATAGGACATTACTTCTGTAATTTCTTAAAACTGCAAAATTTGACCATATATACAAAAATCTTTCAGAGTAATATCATTGGGGTCTCATTTGGCTATGCTGGCTTTTTTCCCCCCTCATTTATCTCTGTCTCTGCTTGTTCTAACCACCGTGTATTCAACAACAACAACCAGCTGCTCCTTTTACAACTGAATCAAGGTTTTCAAGCAGAATTGAAAGGTGGCCTCAATTCTAAGACTGATCTTCTCTCTATGCCAGCTAGAAATGTTGTTTTGTATAAACCTAGAAACATTACAACCCATACACTATATTTCTTTATTTCAGCTTGCAATTATTCTGGGCCTATAAGTATTTAAAGGTTGGGGAAGGAACCCCAGTGCCTTCATCTTTTGAAGGAGGGTAAGACCTACCCACTCATAGATTTGGTTAGAGAATCTCTTCAAAGACTGCCCATCACATTCAGAATAAAGTTTTACTCTTGGCAGAGCCTACAAAACCTTTCAAGATTGGGACTTCTTTCCCCGTGTCCTGTTTCTTTTTTTTTTTTTCTTTTTTTTTTAAAGATTTTTATTGGGGAATTAGGGGGATAAGAACAGTGCTGGGGAATTGGGGGAAGGGGAACAGACAAGTTGCTGTTGTTTTGTTCTTCAATCTAGTTGTGGAGGACGTCGCTTCACCGGCCCAAGTTGGCACCATCATCGCGCTCTTCTCTGGCGAGGCAGATCAGTCGCCGGCTTCTGGACGGCCGCTCACTGCTGGCTACACAAGGTAGCCCATGGCAACCCACTGCCACAGGGGCTGCAGCCTACGCCGTCGCCGGCGACTCATGGCAGCCCAGCTCCAGGTTGAGCTGTTGTTCAGCATCTTTGCTGTAGAGGGCAGTGTCACTGGCCCTCATATGTGGGATCCGAACCGGGGCCCTCTGGCATCCCAAGCGAGTTCTTAACCATCGCGCCACTCGGCCGGCCCCCGTGTCCTGTTTCTTATATCCTACACTCCAGCCATGCCTGAACTCCTTATAAATCAGTAATTCTAATTCAAAGTTCTATGAAATACATGTTAAACTAAAGAGGCAAGATAATATTTATTGAGCTGAATTTGATTAATATTTATTAAACACTTACTATGACCTAAGCATTGTGCTAGACCCAGTGATGTACAAGACAGAAGCTGTAGGAGGGCATCCAATTAACATTGACCAAAGGAATCAAAGAAATTGTCAGACAGGAGGCGACAATAAGAGTAATACATCTGTTTAGCATTTCAGAGTACAAAGTATTTTCAAATGCACTTTCTGTTCTGATTCTTACAATACCTCAAGAAAAATAGGGTTGGAATCCATTGTCCCATTTTTCAAGTAAAGAAATTAAAATCCAGAAACATAAAGAAATTTTTCTAAACAAATATTTTGAAAATGTGTAGATCCCAGGACAGATATCCTAGCTCCAAGTCTCAAAAGCCTCACTTCTCTATTCTACTAATGAGTCATTAATCTGATCAATCAGTCAGTGAACAAATAACTACTGGGCACACCTCAAGGATGGGGTGCCGTTTTAAGGGCTTTGGACATAGCAGAGAAGAAGACACAGCTAGTGTCATGGACATAAGTTTCAACATCTTGGACTAAGGGTGCGCTCCCTAAGTGGATTGCCAGTAAAGACCCTGAGAACAGATCTACAGCCCAGTGCTGCACATAAAGCCACCTGGGAGCTTTTCTTTGTATTCGGATAGAGATTGTGATGGAGGATTCTGACCTGCTCTCAGCGAGGCTCTCTTCTCTGGCAGGCTGGTATCTGTGTCCTGCCTTTGTGGTACAGAGGTGTTTCTGCAGTTATTAAAGAGAAAGTGGATGGCATCTCCATTCACCTCTTTCTCAGTCTGTCGAATTTCTTTCTGTCTCTCACAGAAAATCCGATTTGTTTGGCAGCCCTTCTATTTACGAAGTCGTGCTGGCTGCTCTGGCTTCCTGATTTATTCAACATGTGTGTACATTATTTGTGTGGCCATTCTCCCCTCTCAGTTCACCAAGGATTCTCTCAGATACAAACACCACCAATCTCAAAATCCTTCATTTTTGCACTGTGGAAACACATTCAGCTAGAATCCTGTAGCAGTGAGCCAGATTTTTCGACTTTGTTTTATGAAATAGTGTGTTCTTTGAACTAAAACAGTATGGAATTAGTCATTTCTTTTTTTGCTTCCCATTAAAAGACAATTAGAACTCTCCTAGTACTATTCTTAGCTATTAAATAAAAGAGTTCCATTGACTAATAGTTATAGAAAGCCCTCAAGAAGTAATGTTTGGTGTTTTATATTCAAATGAAATGACACTTTAACCAAATGTCATGATTTTGAACATAAAATCCACTTCTTTACGGCTTTTATTTCAAGTGGTTAAACATTGACCAAATGGAGTATTTTATGGACCCAGCTTAATGGCATTACTAAAGTAATAATATGACTATGAACAAATTTCTGTTTAATTGGCCTGTTGTTGTCTTATGTGAACTTACCCACCATTAACTAATGGATGATCATTAAATAGGTTTTTGGATTTTCAATCTCTGTCTCAGACTCAGCTGCAAACCAACTCAACTGTCTTTGAAGCCAGTCAAAATGCAACCCAGAAAAAAAAATGTGGATAGAGATCTAAAATATTTCCTTTGAGTTATCTTGATAATATTCCAAGAGTAACCAAACTTGTATAACACATTTAATAATTGAGAAGGATTCCTTTCAGTCTCTTCAGAAACCTGAGAAGTGTATCAGTAGGTGTTCAAATGCAAATAGCCGAACATCCAACAGTACTAGACACAGTAAAGATATTTAATTAGTTTACAGAAGAAATATCTGTAAGTGGGCTGTTCTGGAGAGGTACAGTGGCTCAATAATGTTATCAAAAACCCAGGCTTTTTCTCTTTCCACTCTGTCATTCTCAGTCTATGGACTCTTCTCCTAAAAACCTGTATTTACAATATTTGGTTCACACATTATACAAATTCACTGAAGAAAAATTAGAAAAAAGAATTTACCTATAATTCCACTATCCAAAGATTACCAGTGTTGACACATTCGTCTATAGCTTTCCAATTATTTTCTTTTTTATATACATAAGACATACTTATACACTCACAAAAAATTCATTCTTACAAATTATTTAAGCCTGTTTTTGTACCCTAGCAAATTATCATAAACATATTTTCTTGCCAATAAATACATCTATGGTTATATAATATTTCACTGTTTGGATATAATATATTTTTACATTTCTAATCCTTATTTTTTAATTTCTTTCCTCGTTTTTGTTCTTATAAATAACTGTGATGAATATGTATATAAATATATTCTTGAGCTTGTCTTTTTATCCTTAGCTTTGTTGAACCTTGCATTCCTCCCTCATATGGGCAAGCTGGTGACAATATATATATATTTTTTATAAACGTACATATATATATATATATATATGATTCATTTGGCTCCAGAGGTGCATCTTCTCTAATTTGCTCTTTGCCTTCCTCAAGCTGATTTTTTTTTCACCTGTGTTTCCCTAGTCTCAGAACTCAATGAGCAGCTGCTAAGCCCCCAACTTATCTCTAGTTCATTGACCTGTATAGGTTTGAATTCTCTTTCCACTAAATTAAAAGTTCTAAGCAAAGCCAATAAACATACATCCCAGTCAGGTGGAAAAAGAGTTAAACTATTCTGCCTGTTTTCTTGGGGACAGTTGAGGCAGAAGCAGGAAAATAACTGAAGCACAAAGCTGTCACATGATGATCGGGTTTGAGATAACATGGAAGTGACTGCCCACTGTCTGCAGACTGGGTAGAATTTTGTTGTTAGTGGTGACTTCCCCACCCCCAGAGCAAGACACTAAATAGGTATTACTTACTGGGCTCTTAAATAATTGGTTAGAGCTGGTCTGAGCACAAGGCAGCTGCTGGCCCTGTCTATAATCGTTTGCCAACCCATGGGCTGCTTAGAAATTAGACCCTGGGCCTGAAATTGCTGATGTCACCATGTGGGAGTCCCTGGCCAGGTACATATGGTAAGTACACAGGATCATTCATTTCCTATGGACAAGAGTCTTGTCAGACGTTGGGCTCCCCAACACTCCTCCCCCTAGTGACTGAATGGCCTACTATGCACTACCCAGGTGGAGCACAGCACCCTATCGCAAGAACAATTTGATAAAAGTACATCAGCTCTGACTCTCAGACATACCAGTTTCCGGGCTTTAGAGGAAGGGAAAAACTGCCTGCTGACCTTGAGTTCTCCTCTCTCCGCTCTAAATTTCCTTTTCTTTATTCCACTCCCCAATTTAGCTTCTCTCCGATGAGTTTAGCTTCACCTAGAAAAGACTAGGGGTGCTCTTTTTCTGTCTTGCCATTACATGGCAAAGGAAGAAACGAAGCAGAAAACATAATTATTGGCCACTTTGGAAAATACATATTTCTTTTCTTCTGCTTGGGTGAAAGGTGACAAGACATAGAACTATAGCAATGCCTCACAGAGGTGCTGGGGCGGGGCCCTATGCTTCTCTAAAATTAGAGAGGGAACATGGCTCATTTCTGCCTGAATAAATGATCTCACCCAAGTTCTCCTTCATTTGTCCTTGACACTCTAAGACATGATATTTCCCCAGGCAGCCTGGCCCAAGGCAACATTCTAGAGCAGCGGTTCTCAACCTGTGGGTCGCGACCCCTTTGGGGGTCGAAC
>NW_017731441.1:2470018-2490489 GCF_001890085.2 Hipposideros armiger | reverse complement strand
AGCCAGCGTGAGCGGCCAGCAGCTGCAGTGAGTGGCCATCCAGAAGCCGGCGACTGATCTGCCTCACCCGGGAAGAGCGCAATGATGGTGCCAACGTGGGCCAGTGAAGCAACATCCTCCACAACTAGATTGAAGAACAAAATGACAGCAACTTGTCTGTTCCCCTTCCCCCAATTCCCCAGCACTTTTCCCATCCCCCCAATTGCCCAATAAAAATCTTTAAAAAAAAAAAAAGAAAAGAAAAGAAATATGGTGGGAAAAAATCTCTAAAAGATTTGAAGTGTTTACTCCATGGAGTTGGATTGGGCAGAGGACTGGTGTTCTTCAGAAAAAACCTGTAGATTCATTACTTCTAAAATCATGTTTATTTAAAACTTTAACAAAAAAATTTTTAATAGACCAATGAGCCCTAGTCAACCTGTTAAAGGCCATGCCACCTGCCCAATCCCATGACTGTCTCTTATACCTGCTTTTCCAACAGAGCTGGTCAATTTGTGCCAAAGCATTTATTCAACATATAGTACTTGAGCACTTGCTATATACTAGGCACTGATTTCAGATAGGGTTAAGGGTATAAATATGAGCAAAAGTACACAAAACTTGGCCTTATGATACAGTTCAGTTAGGGAGACAAATATCAATCTAATAATCAGACAGATAAATGTGCCATTTAAAATGTTTGCAGGCCACTGACCAAAGATCTCAGACTGAGAGATGTCCCTTTTGGCTGTGATTGGGGTAAAAGATAGCATTACCCTCCACCTGCAAGTATTACGTACCTGGCCATGGTCAGGACAGGGATGAGAATAGAGTTCTATATGACTCCAAAGATCATGCACTAAACATTTAGCCCTTGATCTCTCCCTAATAAAGGTCTAACAGTGCAGTGTTGAAATATCAAGAGATATTATAATCAAGAGAATAAAGTGGTATTTTCTCTCCAGAGGTAAAACAGTGAGTGCTTATAAGTGTGGCCTCTGCCAATCACGCTGTGTGACTTTACACAAATACCTTAGCTTCTCTGTGTTTCTATTTCTTCATCTATATAATGGATCTTTAAAAAAACCCTATCCTGGGCCGGCCGAGTGGTGCGATGGTTAAGAACTGGCTTGGGACGCCAGAGGGCCCTGGTTCTGATCCCACATATGAGAGCCAGTGATGCTGCCCTCCACAGCTAAGATGCTGAACAACAGCTCAACCTGGAGCTGGGCTGCTGTGAGTCGCTGGCAATGGCGTAGGCTGCAGCCCCTGCTGCAGTGGGTGGCCATGGGCTACCGTGTGTAGCCAGCAGCCAGCGTGAGCGGCCAGCAGCCACAGTGAGCGGTCGTCCAGAAGCCGGTGACTGATCTGCCTCACCCGGGAAGAGCGCAGTGATGGTGCCAACTTGGGCCAGTGAAGCAACGTCCTCCACAACTAGACTGAAGAACAAAATGACAGCAACTTGTCTGTTCCCCTTCCCCAATTCCCCAGCACTGTTCCCATCCCCCCAATTCCCCAATAAAAATCTTAAAAAAAAAAAAAAAAAAAAAAAAAGAAACCACCCTATCCTGTAAGACTTTCAAGAGAATTAAATGAGTTCATGTAGGTAAAGTGCCTTGAATAGGGTCTTCTAACAAAGGCGAGATGTGGCTGTTATGTTTCAAAATGTAACCCATATAAATCACCTGAGCCAAGGACTCTGACCAGTGGAGCTGATCTTATATAAGATTGACAAGATGCATTAGCAATTTGTTGTGATACTGGGATCTAGATATTCAGCAATCGGATTTTAAAGATCAGGTTAAGAATCACAACCAAGCAACCTTGAGAGTCATTAATACCAGGCAACAAACACAGTTTCCTGTTTCCCACTATTGCCTCTCCCAATCCTACTGACAGTTTACAAATAATAGGCCTTCAGAGGAGCACCACTAGATCATGAAGCAGACACTGCATGTCAGGGCTCACTTTGATTTGTCCACCATCACTCCATAGTCCTGATCTAAACCCCATTTGTCAACACTCCCCCTTCAGTTGTCATCCTGATTAGTTTCCTCCTTTTCTTTTCTCTTGCTTTAAAAAAAAAAAAATCTCCGTCTTGTGGTAAAGGAAGAAATAGTGTAACTCGATTGTATGTAAGGACATGATACAAGGAATGTAAGAATAGCTCTAATACTAATAATATGTGAACAAACATCTTCACTCATCCCCACCTCCTTTCTCTATTGATCATCTTCCACAGCATCTTAAGTGTGTACATTTAGTTCTTGGGATTAGGTTTTGAATCTATATGCAGAAAAGACAATTATCCGTTCTAAGGGAGACTGATGTCTGAAAGCAGAGAGTTGTAGCCAAGGCAAGTTCATCATGTGGATTGTTCAGCTTTCTCTCTTGAAGCAGCTTTCCCTTGGCTGTTGGCCCAGGAAGTTATTTATAATCCAATAAAAATTAAAAGGACTTATGGGAAGGGTTTACTTACAGAGTAGATTGGCTCTGGCATTCCATCCCTTGCTAATGTTGATTCCTGTTCATTCTAAAAATTCTGAATAGAGAGCCTTTCTCTCTACAGAGAATTTAGCTGAGGCAGGGACCTTGTTTTTTATTCAGCACTGGATACCCCAGGCCCATCACAGTGTCTAGGACATAGTAGGTGCTACCCAACAAACATTTATTTAGTGATAATGACATAAAAAAAGGAAGCTAGGTAGGTGTGACTGTCATGGCCCTAGGTAAGGCACGATTGTACTTCAGAATCAATAGAATACATTGAACTCACAGGCTTCTAACAGAAGGAAAACTCTATAGATTATTAGAATTCCATGAGAGATCCAATTGTCCTAGATTTGTGATGGCAGCCCTTATGTCAATATTGTAACCTCAGTTTTTTCTTTAGCTTTAATTTTTTTATTTATTCATTCCTCATTCATTCATTTATTTACTCATACTATATATTTTATATCCTAAAGAACTCTGAACGCCTTATAAAACAAGACTTTAAAAAATAAATGTATTCCAGTGAAAATTAGGGTGTGCTGCAAATTTAAGCCTCCAAGAAGTCAATGCCAAGATAGTTCATAAGGTAAAAACAAAGCAGTTGTGTCAGTTTGTCCTGTCTTTTTCACACTACAATACACACAAAAATGTGAATACTTGTATATAAGACATGCTGAGGCTTACAGATGTGGTCGCTCACAGCCATTGGCAGCCCCAGCTCCTTGGAGGTATTGCTGCTGCACCCCCCACAGGCCCCAAAGAAAGGGGAGTCCACAGTTCTGAACACCAGTGACCCATTCCTTGTGGTCCACAAGCTAGCTCAGAAAAAGAGCCCTTTTTAAAAGTGTCAATATCTACCAAAATCTTGAGGGCACTGAATGGTCTAGAGGACTATGTCCTCAACAAAATAAATTCATTATGGCTTGTTTCCCATAATATTCCTCAATGCAAGGATATTAGCATGGATTACCTTCCTAGGGTTGCTGTAACAAGTTACCACAAACTAGGCAGCTTAAAACAACAGAAACTTGTTCTTTCGCAGTTTTGGTGACTACAGGTCTGAAATCAAGGCATCAGCTGTGCTGTGCTGTCTCTCTGAAGCCTCTAGGGGAGGCTCCTTCCTGCCTCTTCCAGTTCCTGGTGGCTAGAAGGCATTCCTTGACTTATGGCTGCATCTTCAGAATCTCTGCCTCTGTGTTCACGTGGCCATCTTCTTTCTGTGTCTCTGTCTTCTTAAAATACACCAATCATATTGGATTCCCTAACAACCTCATCTTAACTTCATTATAATTGCTATCACTATTTCCAATAAGGTCACACTCACAGGTACTAGGGGTTAGGACCTCAACATATTTTCTTTTTGGAGGGGTGGGGGTGGACATAATTCAACCCACAACACAGACCAATGAGAAATACAAAGGTGAAATTGGGAAATCAGTTCTGTGAAGGCTCAAAATCATGTCATCCTGAACCAGAGGCCTCTAATGTGTGGCTTCCTTTATGGGTGTCCTCATGCACAACCAGTGGTTGCTAAGAGCCAGCAGGTAAGAACTTGATGGCATATTCTCTGAGGTTCTGACATTCTCTCTCCTTGATTGTGGGAAGGCTGGTGAAGAGAAGATAGTAAGGACATTCTTTTATGAAAATCAGGCCTAGTCCAAATGTTCTGCTCTGGGTCAGTTCCAACTTGGGTGACAGATGAACACCTGAGCCCCACACTTCTGTGCCATAGAACTTGAACACAAACAAAATCATAGAAATTCTCCAGGAATTCCAATATTTTAGCATCAGGGCCATATCTCCAAAATAACACTTAGCTCCAGAAAAGGCAACAGCAACAAAAACAGCAACACAATTCCTTTGTTGGATCATCTATCTGAAATTTAAAAATCAGCCTCTACATGGCTTGGCTAACTTGCCTCCCTTCCTTGCTTTTCTCTCCTCCCACACAAATATGTAGCTTGATTTATGTGTGACACATGGCACTCGGCTTCATACTGCATCCATTAGTATAGATGTCTTGCCTCACATACTCTCTGCTTCTTGAAAAGCATTCCTTCTTAGAATCTCAGATCCTTCTCAGTGACCAGGGTCCTGTCCACAGAGGCATATGGGAGGATTAATTGATGCTATTGAATGAAGGTGATTAATAGTAACTCTATGGAATGCTAGATCTGAAAATTCTGGTCCATACATGTCAGGAATGAGGCAATGTGACTAACTCAATGCATTTAGATGTCCACATTACAAAGATTTCCTGGAAATTCACATCTTATTTCTTATTCCCTGGAGACATCGTTAATATTTTTTGCCACATTCATTACTTTTCCCAAAACACAGATAGGTTTTTAAGCTGGTGGTCAATACTGTGATGGACAACGCACATGTGGATTTGGATGCACTTTGCCTGAATCATTCAGGGTAGATTTTACAGTATTGTGGCAAATACCAGAGCAGGATTGGCAACAGTAGAGAATAATACCTGTTCACTATTTTTTTGGAGTTCTTTCCATTGTATTCTCATCATTTTTTCATATCATTTTTTCACCTCCAATGGTTTCATCCTCTCCTGACTTAAGCTTTTTTTGTATGTGTATTTGGACACCTGTTTGCCATTCCTACTAGCCTGAATATCCCTTGAAGGGAAGGTGAGTCATGCATTTGTATTTGTAGAGTCTATATTGCCAAGAGTTCCTGGCTCAAAGACTCAGGAGTTGTGGAGTTGGCTGGGTGGAAAACCCCCAACACTGAACCAAAACTGAACAGAAGAAAATGGTTCTTTAGCACAACCCATTGCTCTGGCTTTGGCAGCCATATTTATAAGAACACCTTTCCTATAAATCACATAAGTCATAGAGATAATAGCAATTAATAAAAGCTTTCCTATTGTGTCCCAAGCCTGCAGCACAAGGCTCGGAATGCCTTGTCTTCAGTAAGGAAATTTTCAACACTAGTAAAATCCCAACAATATTAGATGTACCTCCCTCTAAAGACTGAAATATATTTCCATCTTAAAGAAAATGTATTCCTCGAAACATCCGATTGCTATGATAGGAGGGTGAAATCCAGCTGTTACCATCCATTCTAAGCCCCTCTTTTCCTCTGAGTCGGTGGATGCATTTTGTGTAATTATCCTGCTTGTTTTTCTGTGTTTTAACAATTTTCCCAGTAGCTCCTTGGATATTTTTTCTTGGTTAATTGCTTGCTTTGCATCTCACTTCACTAAGATTTCAGGGGGTAATATGCTCCCAAAAGGATTTGCTGTAGCCACCCTACACTTCAAGTCTGATCCTGATGTGATGAAGACACTGCTCAAGAGAGAAGAAAGGGCCTCAACCTGGGTGACCAGCTGATTGCTAGCTTTGCCTCTTTGAATTGTGAACAGTTGAATTCTTGGCTGCTTTCTTTCCCGAACACCAACCCCCACAGCCAGCCTTGCACTTCTACACAGGACACACTGTTCGCCATCATCCACTCAGGCTAAAATACCTCAGCTACTACTGACCTTGAATGAACCCCACGGAGAGGCAACGAAAATAAAGCAAAGCAGGAAAACATTAGGCAGCTTCGCGGGTTCTTATGTAACTAAGTCAGCTATATCTGGAGCTTTTCATTAATTCAAATTACAGATTTACGGTGCATTTTTTGGGGGCTCGGTGCCACCTTCTGCCCCATTCCCCTTGCCCTTCAGTGGCGTTGCTGGGTGAGCAGTTTCTTTGGCAGTCCAGGGTGAGGAGGCCGAGTGCGGTCTGTCTGTGTGGTCCCCCTATTGTCCATCAGTCCGGGAAGGGATCCAATCTGCAACTTTAACCCCAGATGTCCAGCAAAGTCTAAAACATTGGCCAATTCAGCCTGGCTGAGGAAATAAACATTTTTTCATAGGGCCTTACAATGAGTCCAAACAAGAGAACTGCAGACTTGATGGCTTTCTTTGATTGATATTTGGAGCAGGATTTGCAAAATATATCCACTCCGCGGTCACGGTTGAAGGGGAACTAGAAACTTTGTCCTGCTCTTAAATAATTTAGAACTTTAGCCTCTAAAAAGCAGTGCTATGAGTTGAATTGTGTACCCTCAAAAAGACATGTTGAGGTTCTAACCTCTAGGACCCCAGATATGACCTTCTTTGGAAATGAGGTAATTGCAGACGTAGTTAAGATGAGGTCAAACTGGAATAGGGTGGGTGCCTAATCCGATAAGACTGGTGTCCTTATAAAAAGAGGGGATTTTGACACAGAGGCACACACAGGGAAAATGCCATGTAAAGATAAAGTCAGGGATCAGGGTGATACATCTACAAGTCATGGAACACCACTGATAGACAGCCAATCCCAGAAGCTGGGACAGAGGATGGAGGCCTGGGACAGACGCTCCCCCACAGCCTCAGAAGGAACCAACCTGTGAACACCCTGATCTCAGCTTCCAGCCTCCAGACTGAAACAATAAGTTTCTATTGTTTAAGCCTCCCTGGCTGTGGTGCTTTGTTACGGCAGCCACAGGAAACTAATTCGAACAGTATCTGGCTAAGCAAACAGAATGAGACAGTAAATGTTTTCATTGTATTTTGGGTAAAAGTAGAGTTATTATGCACTCGTTTTTTCTACGAAAATATGCTTCTTCCATTAACCTGAAATTCTTTAATGAATCCCCTCCCCAAAAACTCAGCCAGAAGCTTCAGTATTGCCGTGCTTCCTCCCTCTTTCTTCTGTCCAAGCCCCACAAGGTTGATTTCACTGTTTTCACAGGATTCTTCCAGGGCCTCCCTGCCTCCCATCTCCCCCGTCTGCCATCACGTGCCTACATTGCAGGCAAAGTTGCTGCCGGAAGTCCCGGCCTGACCATCTCCCATCATTCCATGTAACCTGCAGTGCCCACCCCCGCTCCCCAATTGCTTTCTGTAGGAGAATCTGTTTCTACAACAAAGCTGGAACTCCTTAGGGCCCCAGGTCTCATCCTGCAGCCAGGGGTCCCACATGCTTTGTTTCCTGCACCCACTCCCATGAGCTTATTTCCATCCCAGGCCATGCTCAGGAACATTCAAAGGCTCCAAGTCTTTGCTCACCCTCTCCTTCAACCTGGTGGAAATGTTCTTCCTGCTTTCTCTGCCTGTTGAATTCCTAGCCTCTTTCCAGACTCAGGTCAGATGCTGCTTTTCCAGAAAGATTTCTTGGACCTGTCCTGCCAAAGTCAGAGCTGACTGATCATAACCCGCCTCTCCAATTAGAACTTCTCGGAGGGAAAGCAGCAAGCCAGAAGAATCGCTACCCACAAGCCGAAAACAACACATTTCAAGCCCAGGAGGCTCTATAGATATTTGTCCCCCTCATTGAATTACTGTTTTTTACATGTGACCACAAAATTAATTCCAACTGGTTTGTGATGTGCAGCCCTGAGGAGCAAGGAGCTATATTGTGTCTCTGTTGCTCCCACACTGAAAATGGATCAGCTGCCCACACTTCCCACCGTCCCCTTTCCTTCCTGACCCATGAACACGTCCGCACTTTTTACCACGGCATCACACTTATGAGGCTGACATCCGATTACACAGACACACTTGGACGGAAAGATCCCAGTGATTCCCTTGCTGAAATAAGCTTGATTCCTTCTGGTTTCTGTCATCACTGTGTAGTAAGCCAAGTTTCTCAGAATTCTTTTTCTTTTATGCTTAAAAGTCACCTAAATGTCTAATTTTACATTCAGGCTTTTCCCTTCATTCTTTTTTACCTGCAGTAGGAAACAAAAAAACAAAGGCATATGATTAGAGCTACACACAACAGCTGCTCTCCGGCCTCCACCTGGAGGTTGGAATACTCTTCTTTAGGGTCTTGAACTAAAATTACAATAACGACATAACAATAATAAGGTGTTGGCACAGATATCTTGCTAAATGGTAAGACAGGCCGCTCATCTATCTCCTCTTTGTGCCCCTCTTTCCACATTCTCAGGCACAAATTCACTTCACAAAATGCCAGAAGTAGTTGAAAGGATATTACCATAAAAATATGAAAAAGAAGACAAAAAGAAAAGTTCACTGCTTTCTGAAGTTGGTTGGTGGAAAGTCGCAGGGAGGCACATCATGCCAGGCACTCAGGATTGTGATCAACAGAGATTTGCCCAAATGATTTCAGGTTATGAAATGGGGGTTGTTGCTGTTGGGCCCAGCGTGCTCAGGAGTCCAGGACTGGACAAGAATGGCGGGAAGCTGAGGAAGACACCATGTCAGGCCAGCGTTTCCTCATCTGTGAGAGGGAATTATGCAGCACCCACCCTGCCAAGCGTTTGGAAACACTCAACAAAGTACCTGGCTGGATGCGGCCAGCCACGGAAGTAATTCAGTCATACTCCGTACACCCAAGGCCTCTCAGCTACCTGCTGGTTCCTTCCTTCTTTCACTTTTTTGGACATTTAGTATTATTTTATATTAATTTCAGGTGCACAGCATAGTGGTTAGACATTTATATAATTTAAGAAATGATCCCCCTGACTAGTGTAGTACCCACCTGGCACTATACATAGTTATTATATTATTGACTGTATACCCTGTGCTTTACTTTACATCCCCATGACTATTTTGTAACTACCAATTTGTACTTAATAATGTCTTCACCTTTTTTACCCTGTCCCTCAACACCCCCCCCCATTTATCACTGCCATAAATCTAGTACCCATCTGATGCCATATATAGTTATCACAATATTATTGACTATAATCCTTGTGCTATACCCTACATCCCCATGAATACTTTGTAACCACCAATTTGTACTTCTTAATCTCTTCCCCTTTCTCACCCATTCCCAACCCCTCTTCCATCTGGAAACCATCAAAATGTTCTCTGTAGCTATGAGTTTGTTTCTGTTTTGTTTGTTTGTTTATTTTGTTCTTTAGATTTCACATATAAGCAAAATCACATTGCACCTTTCACTGTCTGACATATTTCACTCAGCACAACACCCTCCAGGTCCATCCATGCCACCGCAGATGGCAAGGACCCATTCCCTTTCCTGGCTGAGTAATATTCCATTGTACCACCTGCATTCATTGATCAACAGATACCCAGGCTGACTCCACATCTTGACCATTGTAAACAGTGCTGCAAATGAACATATGGATACACACATACCCTCAAAGTAGCATTTTAGGTTTCTTTAGATAAATACCCAGAAGTGAGATGACTGGGTAATTCGTTGTCACTTGTTATAGGCTTTGTTTTAAAGTCTGTTTTTGTCTGGTATAAGTATTACTACCACAGTATTTTTGTTTATTTGTTTCCATTTTCATAAAATAACTTTTTCCCATCCCTTTACTTTCAGTCTGTGTGTATCTTTTGATCTGAAATGAGTCTCTTGGAGGCAGCAGGGTCTTGTTTTCTTATCCATTCAGCCAGCCTATCTTTTGTTTGGAGCATTTAACCCGTTTACATTTAAAGTAATTTTTGATATGTAGTTATTGCCATTTTATTATTCATACTTTTCATCTTTTTTTCTTTTTTTATCTTAAAGAAGTCCCTCTAACATTTCTTGTAATACTGATTTGGTGGTGATGAACTCCTTTAACTGTTTCTTGTCTGGGAAGTTCTTTATGTGTGCTTTGATTCTAAATGAGAGCTTTGCTGGGTAGAGTAATCTTGGTTGTAGGTCCTTACTTTTCATCACTTTGATTATTTTCTGCCAATCCCTTCTGGTCTGCAAAGTTTCTGTAGAAAAATCAGCTGACAATCTTATGGGAGCTCCACTATAGGTAACTAACTGCTTTTCTCTTGCTGTTATTAAGATTTTTGTCTTTAACCTTTGGCATTTTAATTATGATATGTCTTGGTGTGGGCCTCTTTGAGTTCATCTTGTTTGGGACTCTGCACTTTCTGGGCCTGTATATCTATTTCCTTTGCCAGGTTAGGGAAGTTTTCATCATTAATTTTTCAAATAGGCTTTCAATTCCTTGCCCTCTCTTTCTTCTCCTTCTGGTAGACCTACGATGTTAATATCGGTATGCTTGATGTTGTTCCAGAGGCTCTTTGAAATATCTTCATTTTTTTGGATTCTTTTTTCTTTTTACTGCTGTGATTGGGTGTTTTCTGCTATGTTATCTTCTAAATCACTGATTCGGTCCTCTGTTTCATCTAATCTACTGTTAATTCCCTCTATGTATTCTTCATTTCAGCTATTGTAGTCTTTATTTCTGACTGGCTCTTTTTTTATGTTTTCTATCCCCATTTTTATGTTTCCTATCTCTTTGTTGAAGTTCTCCCTGAGATCACTGAGCATCCTTATGACCAGTGTTTGGAACTCTGCATCTAGTAGATTTCTTGTCTCCATTTTGTTTAGTTATTTTTCCGGAGCTTTGTCCTGGTTTATTTGGTACATGTTTTTCTGTCTCCCCATTTTGACTGCCTCTCTGTGTTTGTTTCTGTATATTAGGTAGGGCTGCTATGATTCCCAGTCTTAGTAGAGTAGCTTTATGTAGTAAGTGTCCTGTGGAGCCCAGTAGTGCAATCTCCCTGGTCACCAGAGCTGGGTGCTCCACGTGTGGTCCTTATATGGGTTGTGTGTGCCCTCATGTTGTAGTTGAGCCTTGGTTATTGTTTGCATGTCAATAGGAGGGATTGACCCTCAGGCTGATTGGTTGTGAGGACAGGCTGTGACTGCAGTGGAGCAGTTGTAGTGCAGGGGCTGACCCTACAGAACAGGGTTTGCTTTAGCAGGGCTCTGGTGCCTGCCCAGTCTGCCCTTTGGGTGTGTTGACCTTGGAGGTGGCTGGGTGATGCTTGAGAGGCCAAGCTGCAAACTAATGCTGGCTGTTGCTAGTGCCAGGCTTAGGGCTGTTCAGCCAGAGGTACATGCTGAAGCCAGATGCTGCCTGTTTTGGTTTGTGAATTTTTGAGAGATTTTAGAAAAGTCTGCAGCATGAGCCATGGCAGGCCACTTATATGGAAAAGCCCATATATATATATATATATATATATATATATATATATATATATATATATATATATTAGGGGTAAAACTCGCATGCAAAACTACTGAGCCATTTTCAGATGGATTCTGGTGTGGATATTTTAATATGCTATTTACATGGGAGGACAGAAAAGAAGAAAATGACATATTAAAAACAGAGAAAGCCCAAGATTTAGAGATACTCAGTAAATGCTTTTTCAGTCAATGGATCTTTGAGGACTAATTTCAAATAATTATACAAACAGTTCCCATTTCACCTGGCAACTAAGAGATTTTTTTTTCTCACTCAATGAACTTTAAATGAACTTTCCATGTATTAATTATAGAGTATGATGCAGTTGTATGTTTTCTATATCCATGAGATTTCAGAGAGGACCCTTGTCCTTAGGTGGATTTTTAAACTATCTTATTTAGTGTGTGGCTCTAATGAACTCAATCACAAATCTAATTATTGAAGGCAGAGTTATGCAGATCTGGACAATATAAGGCCAGGACCCCAAAGTGGTTGGAACAAACTATTACTGGACATGCTCAGCAGCTACGGCTCTTCAGTAAGACCTGAGTTCTCTTCCAGAACCTCCATTTACAAGATGGTCTTGTTCAAGTGACTTAATTCTCCAAGACTCAGGCTCCCCATTTATAAAATGGGGATACCAACAGTGCCAGCCTCGTAGGGCTGGTGGGAAGATAAGGCGAGATCACACATGTGAAGTAGAGTACTGAGCACACGCAGATTGTCAATAATTGTTGGCTACTATCATGCGTTATCCCCACCCCATAGTAGCACTTACCACTGAAGTGGATGCTTTAGAGAAAGAAAGTCTACCTCTATGAATAGAAACCAAGTTAGGTTTCAACTAATAGCCCAAATATGAAAAAGACCAAAAGAGAGAGAAGCAGAGACAGAGGTTTTCCTAGAACATCTCAATTCCTCAGGAAAGTCTGCACTTTCAACAGATTTTATAGGCCATGTTCACATCTATACTCATAATCTTTGAAGACCTTTTCCTGCCAAATGAACCAGTGACACATAAAATCTAATTAAAGGGCAATTTATATATTGGCAACTTTTCACATTGTGTTTGTACAATGATCAGTCCACAAACTAAGTTGTTGACTACAGTTTGCATTAAAGTTTCTCCCATTTGAGGGGCATGTGACTAATAATTGTAACCATCCTCCATTAATATGCATGCCTGGCCCTTTGTGTCATGCAAATGTCTTATCAAGCTAGCATGAAGAAGTATCAGGGAAACTACTGACAGATGAAAGACAAACAGTTGTGAACATGTTTTATTTTGAGCATAAAAGACCTTGCACTTTTGATACTATTTTGTATTTTGGCCCTGAAATCTACTGCACTGGTTTTTCCCTAGAAAAGTTTCAGAAAGTGGTTGTACCTAAACATGTCCTATAAATAAATGTTTTGGCCGGATGAAGGATGCTGCCAATAGTGAACAGTTTTTCCTTCTTGTCAATAGCCATTCCATTGTGAAAATATGTTTGCCTTGATTTTCTTCATAAAGAGTCCTTTTCTTGTCTTAAGGAGGTATTTTAGTCTATTTTTTTCTTGTGTAGACATTTTTCATAGTAAAAACTATTATTCATCATATTGTGCTAAGTGCTACACAGGCATTATTTGAGATATCCCCTATCTGGAATGAGAACATTATTATTATGCCCACTTTACAGATAATAAACACTTCACAGGTTAGTAAACACTCACAAACACAAAAGAGAAAAAAATCAGGATTTAATGCAGTCCACATCTCTAGTCTTCATCACTTCTCTCTCTACCTCTCTCTCTCTCTCCCTCTCTCTCTCTCTCTCTCTCTCAATCTCTCTCTCTCTTTTCTCGTAACTCTTCCTAAAATCTGAAGGAGATTTCTTTCCCCCTAGGAATGAGAAAAGGAAAGGGTACATAGCCTCCTTAACTGGCCTACGTTTAATTTGCTTGTGTTTTGATGATGGAACTCCTGGCCAGGTTTAGAAATCTAAAAGTTATAGAAGGCAAATCCCCACACTCAGTGACCAGAAATGCTCCTGGGGCCACTTTATTTTTTATTTTTATTTTTTTTTAAGATTTTATTGGGGAATTGGGGGAGAGGAACAGCGTTGGGGAATCAAGGAAGGGGAACAGACAAGTTGCTGTCCTTTTGTTCTTCAGTCTACTTCTGCTCCTGTCTCTGTGATCTTGGGTAAGTCACTTAATCTCTCTGAGCCTGTTTCTTCATCTGTGAAAGACAGAGGGTTTGGACTAGGTGAACTTAGTATTCCTAACTCTAAAATTCCATGATTTGAACTTCTAAATAGTACCACTGGTTTAAGAAAATGTCAGTGTATTTCTGAAGTACTTCCCTTTATAATATCATAAAAAGATTTTTCCCATATACAATGCAAAATTTTTATTAACTCATATTACTCCAGCTCTACTGATTTTTTTTTCACTTGACTAAGTTTGAGTTGACAAATGGTTTGTGTGCTATAGACACAATCTAAATCTTCTGAATTAAATCCCATTCTGGTTATGTGCAAGATTTTAACAACTTTGTGATTTAAAGAAAACAATCCTGTCTAAAAGTTCATGGTAGAGATCAAAGTAGCGATTCATAGCAACTCACTAGCTAGCCAGGGACCAACTGTCTGATGGAGATGATTGTTATTGCCTCCGTTTTCAAAAAGTAGAGACTGAACAGTTAAGTGATCAGCCTAAAGCAAGAAGTAGAGGCAGGAACAGAACTCAGACTGAGAGTTAGCTTCCTGGAGACTCATCTCTGTTTTGAAGAACCTGGATCCCTGCTTCTCAGAGTAGATGATCATTTTGATGACATCAGCTTCAGAACAGCCAGGGAGCATACACAACACTTATTTGTAAACACTTTAGGGAAGATAAACTCCCATTTACCCCTGAAAATCTTCCAGTCTTGAAAATAAAATTTAAAGTTAGCTGCTACTAATCTGAAGGACAAATGAGGGAACAGAGCCTGACTCAACCCTCAGTCAATGGATCTACTACTTGGTCCCTCTGAGGTCTCATCTGAGATTCGAAAGCAACATAATCCTTTAACTCGAGAATGTGGTATTTTCTTATCCATCTCTTGTTCACTTATCTTTTGTTGGAAATAATTCAACATCTCATTTGCTCTAATTTTCTTTCTTTATATCTTTGTATCTGAGATACCCCCGCCCCATTCATGTTCCTTACTAATTAGAAGGTCTTTCAAAGAAAGTTCTCTTTGGCATTTGGTCTCTCAGTTATTTTATTTTGCTCTTTATATTTTTAACGGAGAAGTTTTAAATCCAAATAAGAGTTAAACTTTTCTCAAAAAAAAACACAAAAAACCCTAAGTGTATTTATTGACATACAAAACTGAATTTTTAAATATAATATTTTTGTTAGGCAAAGAATTGTTTTCTGAACAAATAACGTGACTATTAGTATTAAGTGGAAACACCTTACAGTGTAAATGCAAAACTCTTCCAAGACCTTTTTTGGGGGAAAAAAAATCATGAAAGTCTTAAATTAGCAAATGAAAACATCGCATCCAGTGATATTGTTTCCTAAATATGCCTGAAATCTGTCATAATCTGTTTTCCTGGAACAATAAAAAGTGGTTCCAAGCCCCACACCGCTATCATTTTCCAGACAAAGGTTATCTGTGCATTATATTCAATATAGAATTTTCAAATTTTGAAACATTTTATTATTACAGTAATGGCTATTGCCGTTTCTAACAGACACCCTGTCAGAAGGTTTAAAAAATGTATGCCTCGGTTCATGCAAAAAAACACAAAGGTCAAAACTTTTAAAATGTCACTTCTTCTGCAGTTTTGCATAGAAAATACATTGGATCAGTGGGAGGGCTCCTTGCCCATAGAAACAGGCTGGAGGGGAAGAATGTAACCCTGCTGCTGAATTTCCACTTTCGCTGCAGCTGCGGGCTGAGCAGAAAGGCACTGTGGGAGCCTATTGTTACCCCAGCTGGGTAATAGTTTTCTTATTTTACAGTCAGCAACCAAGGGGGGTTGGGGTGTCTCCGTAAAGTGCCTGAAAAAAAATATATAACTCCTACAAATAGATCACTTTCTCCCTCCTCGGTGAGAAAGAGGAATCTACAAATTGTGTACTTCATTTGGCCCTAGCGGTGTAATTAAATAGCACAAACAAAAGCAACCCCCAAAAGGATGAAACCTCAGATTCAACATATTTACTTCCTTTACAAATCCAGGGCTTCAGGAAACACGGTGGCTTGGTACCATGATAGTTTCCCCCATCTACCATCAGCCAATTATTCTTCCCTTTTTACTTTATTTCAAAGTCACCCGCTATAGATCGGAAGGAACAAGGCATTACACTAAAATTTTAATTTCAAGTGTTTTTAGTGAGGTAGAATTGCAGGCGTCCAGGTTCTACTGAGCTTCCAAATTCTGTTGTTGTTTACTATGCAAATTGCTAGATTTGTGTAAATGGTGGTTTGGCTGTGGAGCAAACCTTCCTGGCCCAACTTTGAGCAGTGCCTGGACTTCAGGCTTGTTTTGTTTTGTTATTTGTTGTTGTTGTGAATTGTCCACCATATTCTTGTTACCATGGAAACTCAGTTTTTAAAGGTGAAAAGTCACCAACCTGTTACCATTTCTGTTGCAAGAATTAATATTCTAGCGACTTTGCAGGAAGGAGCATCTTGCATGCAGGTGAAGCAGTTTCTAGTGAACTATCAAGTTTCTAGCCTTGAAGTCACAAGGGGACTACACTTATATATCTCATAAAACTAAATGGCCTTCAAATTGGATGTTTCAAAAATAATGAGACTGTTTTGTGCAGAGACTGTGATGGGTAAAAATTATTTTGATTTTTCAGAGCAACCCAAAGTGTCAGCTTTCTCATTTCTTAGGGGATTGCCTTTACTGAGCTTTGAAATGTTCGCTTTGATTACGTGGGTATCTGAAAATCCAAGAAATAATTTTTAAAAAATAGAAACAAATAGTGAACAATCCTAGAGTGTGCCGGCAAATTATAACCAGCTTTCTGGCTGGCTGGAAATTCGGAAAGTAAGGAGACACTTGATGAATTTTTCTTTCAAAAGTACTAAACAAATGAGATCTGGTCTTTATTCTTTTCATTGATCTGAGGAAAAGTTAATTCCAAGCACTGTTCTTGGAAAGGAAGAGAAAGGCTCTTCTTTGTGTCACTGAATATAGAAATAGCTCAGAACACAGAGAGTGATGGGGGCACAGTAAGTGTTCAATAAACACTTTTTTGAATGGTGCTCTACTGGTTGATTTGGAAAGTTTTAGTACTGTGTTCATTTTGGCAAGACTGACAAATGAATCAACAAGTATGTGTACTTTGGGGTGCATACGCTACTCATTCCTAAGGGTTGTGATGGTTTAAATCTAACAAAAGGATTCTGGGCATGCAAACCTTTGAATATGAGCAAACAGCAGCAGCAAAAGGCAAAGATAAGAACAAGTGAAATTTTAATGTTTTGACTTTTTACTGTGCGTAAGAGTAAGAACAAAACACCAGAAATCACAGGGTGGGCTACAGGTGATGAAAGGAATGGGGATATGTCAGAAACTGACAGGTCCTTTTAGCAGAAGCACCTCCAAGATGAACAGCTTTTACCAGAGACCCGAGATGTAAGGATGCAGAGACATGTGAACTGCACAGTGCCTGCAATTCTCCTTACCTCCCGGGGATGACAGTGTAGATTAAGCCTAACATGCTTCTCGTCCATTAATCTTTGACCTAAATTTGCATACTCTGTTCAAGAACCTTTCTTTAAGGATGGTGTGCAAAACAAGCTCAGACAAAGATATCGAGGCAAACTGCTGTGAGCTGGGCTCCAGAGGCAGGAGAGTGGGCTGAGTTCAGGCCTCAGCCACTCAACACTAATATCAGTTCTTGTCTTCAGCCTTGGAGAGCTGAGAGGAGGTGAGGCCATTTGGGGTGCCAAGTCTGCAAATGACAGTTCCTTCGGAAATAGTGCATACTGCATTGTTTTGTGATTTTCAATTTTCTTGTCTGTCTTCCTTATCAGGCTATGAGCTTCTCTAAGACAAGGATGAGCTCATGCATTGTTGAATTCCTACTCCTAGCCCAGTTCAAAAATATTTACTGAATCAATGGATAAATTAATGGATCAATGAATGAATGAAATCACAGCACATTGCTATATTCTGGGGGCAAATGAAAGACCGCAGGAAAGGAACCCCAAGAGAACTTTTCACCATCCTCCCCACCCCTCCCCACCCCATCTCACCCCACTCTAGCCCAATCTATCCACTCCTCAGTAGTTACCAGTGTAAAACACGAAGTCGAGATAAAACAAGTCTCCATTCTGAAGAGAAAATTTAAAACTGTGATGCGAGGAGATAAATGATTTTGAAGCAAATTAATGTCCTATCTATTCTGTCTTTTTTATATAAGTTTCATTAAAATCAGTTTCTGCATTTCAGTTATTCTATTGGGATAGTGACTCTTTTACTTAAAATGCTTTTGGTGAGACCCTGGCATTTATCCTTAATGTAAATTAACATTTTTAGAGACTACTTTTGACATCTTAGGGAGACAAAGAATTTGGGTGGTGTGGTAGGGGCAAATGGCATCAATGTCACTGTGCTTCAATTTTCTCATCAATAAAATGGGGATAATAATATCTAACGTCCCCAAACCACTGAGTCATGAGGATGATAAATGGATAATGCTAATGAGTGCTTTGAAAACATTCAAGAGAAAAGCAGAGTGGGTTTTCAAAACAAATTTGAGTGTCAACCTTCCACATGTGGCCAACTTCAAGAAAGAAGGTGAGTAAGAGAAGAAATACTAGGTAGCAATGAATTTTGCAGCCTTTAGAGTTAATTGCAAATTGAGTGGTTTCTAGTTTTCATCTAGCAGTTGAAAAATGTGTGGAATTATAAGAGTGAGAAATGGGTGGATAGTCACTAGCTAAGCGGAAAAGTATAAAAATTCCAAATTAACAGAAGGAAAAACGGAAATGAATGTCAACTAAATCAAACTATCCAAAATGAGGAAAATGAAAAAGAAGACAGAGTAAAGTATAACAGATATGATCATAGTGTAAGATAAAAGAATAAAATAAGTATATCATTTATTACACTAAATGTGAATAAAACGAATTGTTCTATTAAAATCAGAGGCTGTCAAACTGTGTTTTAAGAAAAATGCAGCTATATTTTTTGTTTCAAAAAAATTCTGGGGGCCAGATGAGTGGCTCAGTTGGTTAAGAGCGCGAGCTCTGAGCAACAGGGTCACCAGTTCAATTTCCACATGGGCCAGTGAGCTGCGCCCAAGCTGAGCTGCCACCGAGCCGCCAACAGGTAGCAGCATGGTTCAGCTGGTGAGAGCACGTGCTCCTAACAACAAGGTTGCCAATTCAACTCCCACATGGGATGGTGGGCTTCACCACCCACCCCTCCAAACTAAGATTGAATATGGCACCTTGAGCTCAGGGGACGCTAGCTGCGGACGGGCAATCAGATGGTGACTGGACTTGGAGCTGAGTTAGCTGTGCCCTCCAAAACTAAAATTGAAGGACAACAACTTGGCTGTTCCCCTTCCCCAATAAAATCTTTTTAAAAAAATTCTTCTAACAAAATAATAAGGAAAAGTTGAAAATAAAAGAATAAACAAGCAGATATTAGCACATGTAAACAGAAAGAAAGAAGTGACAATATTAATGTCAGACAATGAAGAAATTAGGACTGATGGCTCTAAACCAAACAAAAGCAGTCATTATATAATAATAATAAAAGACACAATTCATTAAGAGGAGCCATTAACTTAAATGTGCCAAGCAATGTAATAACTAAATATAGATAACAACAACAAAAATAAATAAAATAATAAAGTAACATGCTAACAGTTCCATTATAATGGAAATAAAACATCCCAAAACAAATGAACATTGACCTATATGATTTGTAAATGTTAATGATAGTTTTCATATATATTCACTAGTCAATCAGTAATTAGAATTTTCTGAAATGCAAATCCCACCTGCATTCCTAATTTACATCATAACAGTCAATACATGAATCAATTTCAAGAACTATCTTTGGCTTCTCAGGTACCCCAGAAAGTCCCTAATATTAATAGGTGTCCAAAACAACTAAGCAACCCATACTGTAAGTGTTCCATTAGTTGGCTGACTTGGTCAAGGTTAAGGACTTGTGTGGTGCTATGTGGGAAACCCTGAGCCACATTCCTTAAGGGTACCTAAATCTTACAGAATGATTTTGCTTCCATAGGAGAACTAGGACCATCACTAACCATATTCCTAAATAAGTGCAATTTTTCCTTAATAGACCTTACCTCGCTTCCTGCATAGACATGTTTGTAAGAAGTTTTATGTAAATCAAATCCCATTTTCCAGTTGACTAACTTACCATTTCAAATTTGTTTTATTTCTTCCTTGATTGATTCTCAATTGACAGTGGCATTCACATTTTAGCTTTAAGTTTTTATTCCCTGAGCCTTTCTACTGAAGCATTAATGATCACTGAACAATTGATTAACTGCATTTAGAGACAACTGCTTAAAGGAAATCTTTAGTGAATCCTTCTGTAAAGTATCCTTTTGTTAAGTGAAGGCTCCTCTGTAATATTAACAGTAACCCCATAATTTATCTGTTTGGAAAGTGTAGTGGATATCTCTTTTTGTTGTGCAGTATCTGTAGCCCTCTTCTGATAATGATGCCTTTGGTAGTGAAAGCTCTGCAAAATCACCCATTCTTAGTCTATGTGGTCCTAGCACAAGATCCCATTCCCAACTCCAAGGATGGAGGATACAGACCAGGCCTAAACAGTGAAAGCAATGCATTCACCACCCCCAGTGGCTCATTCCATCATGGGCACTTTGCTCAACCACAGCCAAAGAGATGCAATGAGATGTCTGACTGTGACTTCTAGTTTGCTGTTGGAGCTGAAACCCCTGAGGATGGTACAAATGGGACCATTGACTCCATCTTGTTGGCACATGAAAATTAAGGCTGAAGCCAACTTGGCAGAAGTCAGAACAAAAATAAT
>NW_017731441.1:2457380-2465983 GCF_001890085.2 Hipposideros armiger | reverse complement strand
TTGCTCAGAAACTGTGTTGCCGATGAGGTTTTTAAAGCCACACTTTCTACTTTTTCAGTAAGTTTACACCACTAAGAAACACAGACACACACATACACACACACACACACACACACACACACACACACACACACACACACACTGGAATTCTTCCATAACATAAAGAAACAAAAAAAATGTAAGTGTTAAACATTATAGACTACCATTCACACTTGTTTTTCTAAGGGGTTTGCTCACATCCTAGATTGTGAAGAAAGTTGTGGCCACTCTCTCCAAACCTTTCTTTCAATCTGTGAAGTCTGATAGCATTTGGTTTTCGGAGTCAAACCTTTTGGGGAAAGATCGACTATGACAGAGCTGCATGCAAAACCACGAAAACGACGCATCTCAGGAAATATTTTTGCCCGATGAGTCACAATGCTAATAGATGTGTTTTTTTCATAAAGTGCAATTAATAATTCACCCAGCTTTTGTCAAACTTAACTCTATTGTCTTTGAACAGAATGTGAAATACCCATAAGTGTTTGGTGCCATCGTCTCCCAGATTATGAAAGCAACCAAAACAGAAAAATTCTTCTGAGAAGCTAGCTCTTGATGCCAGCCTTTGTGTTGGTGAAAAGGACACAGAACAATCCTAAAAAGCCTGGACACTGAGGGAAAGAGCCAGGAAGCCTGCTTACAAGCTCCTTCTCTCTCGCCACGTTGACAATGATTGAAAAGTAAATTGCTTTTTAATAAGTGTGGTATTCTCGGGGGGATGGGGCTAAAGGGTTAATTTAATGCTTGACCCATTAAAACATTTGACTGCAGTGAGAAGCTCGCAGGCTGATCGGATGATTATTTCTGCAGGAGAAGTGGTTGAAAACTGAGCCTCGTCGGGCCAGGTAATCAAGGGAAATGGGCATCGAGGAGGAGATGTGGCCGGGGAGAGCCAGAACGGCTACCTGAGATTCTATTACTTGTCGTCTTTCAAGCATAATAATGAGATTATAGTAACCCTAAACTGGCTGAAAACAGAAATCTGGCTGTCTGTCAAGTTCATTATGTTGAGTTTTACAACAATTCAGATCTGGTTCCCCTGAACATGCAATGATTACTGGGAAGAAGGCCTTGAAGAAATCCTGGTCAGCCTTCAGTCTTGCTTGGATTTTGGCTTCTGACCAAGGCACCATTTTTAGCACATGAAAAACTAATGTTCATTTTTTTTACCATGTGATTCACAAACTAATAATAATAAAACATTGCCACAAGACTTTCCTTCCCCATGTGAGTCACAGATTTTCTGTGAGTCCTGAAAGGGTACATCATGGATCCGTGAGCCCCTGGCTCCAGCCACACCTGCATGCTCGGAGCTCGTACCCACCCCCATCATACACCCTGGAATTATCCTGAGTCTACATTAATCCCACCTTCACAGAGAGGAAGAGGGAAAATTGGGGCCTGAAATAAAGAAGCAGGAACCTGCTTCATTCTTGATGAAAATGATCTGTCTTATTGGGAGGTTGTCTTGTGTCCTGTTCAATAGAAAACCGGTCAGGTCACCATTTGGATGCCTATCACACCCTGTTGAAATGCCCCCTCTATCGCATCACTAGCTAACATTTCCTGAGCACTCACTATAGCCAGACATGTCCCAGTNAAGAAAAATGCAGCTATATTTTTTGTTTCAAAAAAATTCTGGGGGCCAGATGAGTGGCTCAGTTGGTTAAGAGCGCGAGCTCTGAGCAACAGGGTCACCAGTTCAATTTCCACATGGGCCAGTGAGCTGCGCCCAAGCTGAGCTGCCACCGAGCCGCCAACAGGTAGCAGCATGGTTCAGCTGGTGAGAGCACGTGCTCCTAACAACAAGGTTGCCAATTCAACTCCCACATGGGATGGTGGGCTTCACCACCCACCCCTCCAAACTAAGATTGAATATGGCACCTTGAGCTCAGGGGACGCTAGCTGCGGACGGGCAATCAGATGGTGACTGGACTTGGAGCTGAGTTAGCTGTGCCCTCCAAAACTAAAATTGAAGGACAACAACTTGGCTGTTCCCCTTCCCCAATAAAATCTTTTTAAAAAAATTCTTCTAACAAAATAATAAGGAAAAGTTGAAAATAAAAGAATAAACAAGCAGATATTAGCACATGTAAACAGAAAGAAAGAAGTGACAATATTAATGTCAGACAATGAAGAAATTAGGACTGATGGCTCTAAACCAAACAAAAGCAGTCATTATATAATAATAATAAAAGACACAATTCATTAAGAGGAGCCATTAACTTAAATGTGCCAAGCAATGTAATAACTAAATATAGATAACAACAACAAAAATAAATAAAATAATAAAGTAACATGCTAACAGTTCCATTATAATGGAAATAAAACATCCCAAAACAAATGAACATTGACCTATATGATTTGTAAATGTTAATGATAGTTTTCATATATATTCACTAGTCAATCAGTAATTAGAATTTTCTGAAATGCAAATCCCACCTGCATTCCTAATTTACATCATAACAGTCAATACATGAATCAATTTCAAGAACTATCTTTGGCTTCTCAGGTACCCCAGAAAGTCCCTAATATTAATAGGTGTCCAAAACAACTAAGCAACCCATACTGTAAGTGTTCCATTAGTTGGCTGACTTGGTCAAGGTTAAGGACTTGTGTGGTGCTATGTGGGAAACCCTGAGCCACATTCCTTAAGGGTACCTAAATCTTACAGAATGATTTTGCTTCCATAGGAGAACTAGGACCATCACTAACCATATTCCTAAATAAGTGCAATTTTTCCTTAATAGACCTTACCTCGCTTCCTGCATAGACATGTTTGTAAGAAGTTTTATGTAAATCAAATCCCATTTTCCAGTTGACTAACTTACCATTTCAAATTTGTTTTATTTCTTCCTTGATTGATTCTCAATTGACAGTGGCATTCACATTTTAGCTTTAAGTTTTTATTCCCTGAGCCTTTCTACTGAAGCATTAATGATCACTGAACAATTGATTAACTGCATTTAGAGACAACTGCTTAAAGGAAATCTTTAGTGAATCCTTCTGTAAAGTATCCTTTTGTTAAGTGAAGGCTCCTCTGTAATATTAACAGTAACCCCATAATTTATCTGTTTGGAAAGTGTAGTGGATATCTCTTTTTGTTGTGCAGTATCTGTAGCCCTCTTCTGATAATGATGCCTTTGGTAGTGAAAGCTCTGCAAAATCACCCATTCTTGGTCTATGTGGTCCTAGCACAAGATCCCATTCCCAACTCCAAGGATGGAGGATACAGACCAGGCCTAAACAGTGAAAGCAATGCATTCACCACCCCCAGTGGCTCATTCCATCATGGGCACTTTGCTCAACCACAGCCAAAGAGATGCAATGAGATGTCTGACTGTGACTTCTAGTTTGCTGTTGGAGCTGAAACCCCTGAGGATGGTACAAATGGGACCATTGACTCCATCTTGTTGGCACATGAAAATTAAGGCTGAAGCCAACTTGGCAGAAGTCAGAACAAAAATAATGCAACTCTTGGTGATATTGTTTGACTCCTGAAGTACTCATGCCTGAAGCCAGTCCTACCCCTGAACTTTTCATTTTAAGTGAGCCAATTAATTTTTGTTTGTTTGTTTGTTTGTTTGTTTGTTTGTTTGTTTGTTTGTAAGGTTTAGGATGGGTTTTCTCTCTCTCTTGCAACCTCTAGCATGCTTTCAGACATTGACTGTTTGAATTTTGGTGGACTGAATTTTCTTATAAAGAGTCATCTCCTTATCTACCAAAGTAATTGCTGACATTTCTTGTTTTCTTTTTTTTTTTAAAGTTTGTAGTAGAGGATAGTTTTATTAGACCAAAAAACTACAGCTCTCAAAATGAGAGGGGGTCCTGACTGGGGTGCCCCTAATTGCTGGCATTTCTTTAATCAACATAGTTCTAATATTTGTGCACAGAATAACAGCCCCTAGAAGGAAGGTTCTAGAATTCTTTTCCCAGTCTTTCCCAGAAACCATTGATCCCCAGAGTTGCAAGCCTGTGTCTGGGTGTTTTCTCTGCCAAAGGAGAAGTTTTCTAATGACACAGTTGAAATTTCTAAAAGGTCAGCTCAGAGCTTTCATAAGTACAAAATCATGTATCCAGGGGATGGAAAGCATTTGAAAGAACCCACATTTGCATGAGAATTTAGAAGCCAGAAGGTTCTATGAATGTCTGGAGACCGAGTGCCCTCATTTAGAGTGGAGACACATCAGCCATGCTTCATTTTATTTTCCATGATAGTAGCAAGCACCGTTCTCAAGCCATGATATTTGGAAATAGATTGTGGCTATAGCCCAGAGTCGAAGAAATGGATTGATAGTATCTCTCAAGGATTCAAACAGATAGTGCTTTTGCATTCTATTGGATAAAACATGGAATAAGACCAAAAATGAAAATGTATAAGGTATTGGATTCTGTTCCCTATCAAGCAATTGAAAGTGAGTTTATCATCAACTCATTCACCCTTATCCATTTCTCAATGAAAAACAAAGATTTAGATCCTACAGGAGGTCCTAGATCCCTTTATGACACTGACTCTTGATTGTGTATATATGAGTTGAAATATACTCACAAGATTTTCTCATCCCCTAATGATGCCAAATCCCATAAACTGGCACATTTGGTTCTTGGTGAGGGCTCTCTTCCTGGCTTATAGACAGTCACCTTCTAGCTGTGTCCTCACAGGGCCTTTCCTTGTTGCATGAGTGTATGTGTGTATGTGCGCTTCTGGTCTTTCCTTCTTATACGGGTTCTAATCCCATGATGGGGGCCCCACCCTCATCTAAACCTAATCACCTCCCAAAGGCACCATCTAATGCCATCACATTGGGGGTTAGGTGTTCAACATATGCATTTTGGGGGGACACAAAAATTCAGCCCATGAATGCCCTGTTGGTCCTTTGTCTTAGTCTCCATGCTTTAGCTCAACATCTCTCTTCTCTGCTTGATCTCTAGAATTCAAGAAGGCAGGAGTTCTGTCTGCTTCAGGCTGTGTTCCTGCCAAACAGAATCTGCACGTAGTTTGTCCTTAATAAATGTTTGTGGAATCAATAAATGCGCCACTGAGTTTAGCTCTCAGTAGAACAACCAGTTCATCAGCAAATGTCTGCAGTCTCCAGAAAAAGAGATTGGAAGGAGGAACTCTGGAGCAGAGAGGGCATGCAACACAGATTTGGGGGGTTCTTCTTAACCATTGGCTTGAGAAGGAGCTTTTGGAGCCTGGGCACATGGAACTTCCAATGGGCTGTGTGCCCAAGGAGCCAGGATGGGGTATCAAGGAGAGGGAATAGGGAACTTGCACAGAGAGTTGGACTCAGCTCAAGGGGAAAAGGTCAAGTTGTCTGTATATTTTCTTCATTGTTCTAACCCAGCTGAAGAGATGGAAACTCAAGGTAAATGCTCAACCCAGGGGTGTGCGTTTGGCTGAAACATCCTCAGGGTTCCATCCCTTCAGGACTCTAAACACTGTGGGTAGGGTACAGGAAAGTGAGAAACTTCAACATCAAAATTTCCAACAATCCTACCATCGTTTGGATTCCATTTTTTCCTTTTCTGATTTTATCACTTAACATATGCACATATGTTAGCATTTACCTAGAACATTTCACTCAATTCTTAATTATAGTTACCTCTAGGAAAAGATTTTTGGGAACTTCCAAATTCTGCATTCTATAATTATAAAATGCTTGAGTCTTTTTTGTATGTTTATATGGCTTTCATAATCAGAAAATAATAATTTATCTAAAATGAAATTCAAATAACTTGTGAGGGAGTAGGACAGGTGTTAGAAAGTGCCATATGATCTTGCACCCCAGGGTGGCTGAGTACATCAGAGACTGTTTCTTCTTCAAGCTTGGGACTCTGATTCCTTCCAGTGCTGACATGCTATGTGTCTAGAAGACTTTGGGAGTATGATGCAAAGGAGGGATGAAACTCGGGGGAGAGATCCTGCCAGATTTGTAACATCAGCTAGACTAGCTCTGGTTCCAAGATATGCAAACCTTGCTCTGCGTCACTCAGAGTGAGACAGCTCCTGCTTGTGTGCTGGCTGCTGGATCTTCAGGCTCAGAGAGCAGCCTTGCAAGCTCACTGTCCCATCCGTCACATGACACCAAAAAGCTAAGATTGGGTGAAAAGACCACTTTCTGTTGTTTTTCACTCTTATCTTTAAGACTTACATACTATGTTAAAAATAATACATACCAACTCAATTTGCAAGACCACATTCTTTTGAACATGATGTCTCTCATCTATGTGAGGATACACCAGATATTAATCTCACAACTTTATTAACCCAAATAACTGAAACTCAGTGTGTTAGTTTCCTTGGGTACTATAACAAAGTACCACTATGGGGTGGCTTAAAACACAGAACTTTATTCTCTCACAGTTCTAGAAGCCAGAAGTCTGAGATGAAAGTGTCAGCAGGGCAGCGCTCCCTCCTAAGGCTCTATGGGAGGATCCTGCCCCGTCCAGGTTCTGGTGTTTGCTAGCAGTCCTTAGAGTTCCTTGGATTACAGCTGCAGCACGTCAGTTTCAACCTGTGTGTATCTCTCTCCCTTTCTTATACACTAGTCACACTGGGTGTAGGTCCCACCCAGTGTGATCTCATCTTAATTAATTACATCTGTAATGACCCTACTTCTAAATAAGGTTTCATTCTGAGCTACTGTGGTCTGGGACTTCAACATATCTTTTTGGGAGACACAATTGAATCCAAGAAGTTCAAGGCCTGCACTGTTAGTAGCATAACAGGACTTACCACTCAAGTCTCATGGTGGAATTTATTTTGTTTACTTTAAATTTTTGTGTGTTCTAGTCACCTTGACCAAAAAAGATGATCCTGAGCATGACATGTTGGGCAGATTATTCTGGCTGCTCCATGCCTGGCTGGTGTTCTCTGTAAATAAAGCCGTTGCGCCGCCTCCACTGGGAACCCTGTCGAGGTAAACTGAGACACCGCAGTGCTTGGCACGAGTGGGGTGGCCCAACCCCACCTCCTCCCCGTTCTTAGGGAATATGGATATGAGCACTGCCCAAAAGAGGAAACAACATTTGGAAATTGTTCCGAGGAATTTTAGAACCAGGAGCACTTACAGCAAAATGCTGGAGCTGAAGAACTTAACTTTTTGTTCTCTAAGTGCCATCGAGCCGTCTCTCGGAAGACAGAATGGACAAGGCAGTGCCTGTGGGAGGGAGGCAGACACTTGAGTTCTATTTCTAGCTTTCCATTACCTTGATGTGTGACCTTGCAAAGCCTTCTTTTTTTTTAATCTCTGGAGCTGATTTCTTCTTCATCTTTAAAGTGCAGGTGGTAGTCATGAATATTTGTTTCCTTCAGGTTTGGCTTTATAAACCTCTTCTTGGATGAAAAGCACCATGCAGCTGTGGAGTATTGTTCTTATTAATAACTTCTTTTTGGCATTAAACTCACCCACTTCTCATACTTCATATTAATATCCCACTGCAGAAAACATGCTGCAATAACAACCTGTATGATTTCCTCTGTCTTCTCATTTGGAAACTGACTTATACACAAAATAGTTAAATTGTCCTAAAGCAGAATGCATTTTTTTCCCTTTTCATGTCAGTGTGTAAACATGGCTATGTCTTCTATATAGAAATGTATAGAAATGTTTGATCTCTTTTGGTCCAGCTATTAGTTGCCAGTTGTATTAGGCAGCTCAGGATGCCATATACAAAATACCATACACTAGGTAAGCTTAAACAACAGGAATTTAGTTCTTACAATACCAGAAGGTGGAAGGTCCAAGATCAAGTTTCTGGTCAAACTAAGCCCTGGTGAGGGCCCACTTTCTTGTTTGTAGACACTGTGTCCTCGCATGGTTGAAAGAAAGAGAAAGAGGGGAGGGGAAAGCAAGTAAACTCTCTGGTGACGCTTCCTCTAAGGATGTTCATCCCATCGTAAAGCCCACTCTCATAACCTCATCTAACCTTAATTATTTCCCAAAGACTCATCTTCAAATACTGTCACATTGGGAGTTAGGGTTTCTACATGTGAATTTGGAGCTGCGGTGGGGTGTGGTGCACAATTCAGCCCATAGCACCAGTGACAGACTATTCATGAAGAGGATTACTTTGTGTCAATCTGTTCACGCTTGCTTACAGCTAGCATTGGTGATTGGTTGTGGGTCTTTAAAGCTGATCTAGAGATATCAAGATAATTGGTTCATCATGCTAATGTCACCACCTCCATACCCCCAATCCAGGGGTAGGCCATGGTCGGAGCTGTCCCCAGGACACCCATGTATGCACACAAGTGAAGCGTTCCCTACCTTTGGTGCAGGCACAGAGCAGGGATCCTGTTGCATGTCAAGCAAGAAATTGAAAGCTTCAGGCTTATCTAAGTCCAGGTGGGAGGACTCATTGAATAACAGAGTTCTGAACTCTTTGGGCATCACACGGCATCTTGGCTGGGTGTATGAAAGGCTGTGAGCCCCTGGTTTTGGACTCCCCTAAGTTAAAGGGCATCTCACTCAGCTACAAAGACCCCCAAATGTGGTGCAAGTGTCTGGAAGTCATAGGACAAGAGCTGCGTCTGCCCACCACCATCCTTCTCTCATTTA
>NW_017731441.1:2451200-2452200 GCF_001890085.2 Hipposideros armiger | reverse complement strand
AAAAAAACCACAGCTCCTTGGAGATTTGAGCCTGGAAGCATACAAGATGAGCTTGGGACATTTTATCATACCGTATGAAACCAGTATAAGAGGCTTCTAATGATCAAAGATGGAACAATTTGATCATCAAAGTATAACAACTGCAATGGATCAAAACATAACACATATGTTTAAATGCATGCGATTTTAATGTCACTAAAAAAATAAATAAATAAATAAATAATTGGTACCACCGGAGGATGCTAATGAATAATTCATCATTTTGAAAACTAGTAAACAAAGGGAGGGTATCAAATATTTATCCCGCCTTTCCAATATAAACTACACAACTGGGCAACCAGATATAACATGGGGAAATTTTTTCCTTTATAGAACTGTTCCAGGTTATTAATAGATGGAGAAGTGACAGAATTAGAATAGAACCATGTTCCAACCCTAAATGTATTAGTGTAGCTCGACACTGAGCAGCAGCAGCCACTAACATTACAAAGAGGGAGACAGCCAGACGTTCCCTCGCTCCTGAAGAGACTCAGAACCACCTAGGAACTGTACTTGCCCTCCCTCGCCCCATGAAACCAGAATCTGATCAAACCCTCAGATCTAATTACAATTTATAGGAAATACAGAGGAGCGGGTTAGACTAAACCACTGGAATGCCACTGGGAAAACCCCCAAAGTGGGAAACCCTATAGATCAATGACTGTTTCCTTCAACAAACAAATTATAAGAAAAAAAAGAAAGAAGAAACGGCAGTGAGACCTATCGATTGAAAGACCTAAGAAACATTTCAACTAAGCCCAATGTAGGAGACTGATTTGGATCCTGGCACAAGCAAAATTGTTTTTTAAACTAAAGAAATATATTTATTACATACCTAAGTCAGGTATATGATGTTAAATGAGACAATTGGTAAATTTAACACTGACTAGGTATTTTATTATATTAAGTAATTATTGTTAGTGTTCAAGTGTGACTGAGTATCCAATCATGATTTTTTTTT
>NW_017731441.1:2448437-2450480 GCF_001890085.2 Hipposideros armiger | reverse complement strand
AAGAATTGATGCCTTATGCGGGCAAGCACCTAAGGCATTGTCATGTGGTGGGCTGGACAACCTTGGGATTCTGCATACTTCTTTTCTAGAATTCTGAGGTTAACTCTATTGCTTTGCATTTTGTCTTCCCCAGCTATAAAATAGGAACAGTAGTTCTCACCTCCTCATGTCATATCCCCACCACCTTGCCCACCTCCCTAAGGTCTGTGTGCTTTAACTGAGACAATTTGGGTGGAAGAGTCTTTGGAAGCCTGAGACCTGACAAACATAAGCCTCCAAGTCTATACTCATAGTGCCTGACGATTCCTGGACTCACACAGCAGGACTCTGGACTTGGCTGGCCACACTGGAAAGGGTTCTAACTACAGGGCCCTGCTCCAACCACAGTTTTTGGGACATTGATGGAGGCCTCAGAGCCTGGAAGAAAGCATCCTCAAGGATCTCTTTGTATCTGGCTGACTCTAAATAAACTGCATGCAGTCAGGTCCATAGTTAACTTAAAAATAGATATATACAACAGATGAAAATGGGCCCAGCAGCTCTAACACTGCACAATTTGGGTACTAACTCCATCACGTTTCCTCACCAAAGTGGGATCATTAGCCAGGGTGGGTTAAATAAATGTCCCTGTCCTAGTTCTGTCCTGATTTCCTCTATTGTTCATGTCTGGATCTGCTTCATCCACCTGTAGCCCCTCATCAGCTGCCCCAGCAGATATGTGGAGCCCCAGGTATGCTCCTTCAGGGGGAACCCCAGGGATAGGCTGCCTCCCTTTGCCATCAGCACCCTTGGGTAACCTAAGAGCTTCCAGTCGTGCTAGACCCGCCTGGGCTCTGGTCATGCTCCCCTCCCCACGTATGGACATAGACATGAGGCGTGGTCTCCACAACACCAGCCCCGAAGCCAACAAACCAGCCTGCTCCCTTTAATAATATCCTGTACCTAGCCCCATCACTATTACCAACGACACTATTAACAAGGGGCACAGGACAAATTATAAGCTGTTTAACCATCACAATAACCCAGCGTTAGTGAGTTCCTAGCCATGAAGCATGCCTGCCCCTTTATCTGATTTGATTCTGAGGACAAGTCTGAGGTTAGCTTGCCAGGGCTTCTTAGCCCCATTAACAGACTTGTACATGCCCAAGGCAATGCCATCAATTGTATTGAGTTAAAAATGCAGGGCTTTTTGTCATCCCTAAGGGCCAGGAAAGCCCTGGGAGGGCCTCTGTCACAGCTGGTCATAGTTCTGTCCTCCCCGTGGCTGTCCCCCTCAGCAGGTGGCTCAGCGTGCATGGAGTGCTCCATTTGCCTAAAGACCAGAGTGGACCAAGACCCCTGCAGAAGTAAGACTGAAAGGAGGGATTTGGACCATTGCCGATAAGAGCATTGAATGCCCAGGTGAAGATGATGGACTGTGTCCAACATGTGTGGGGAGTAGTGGAGGGCTGCCCACATTTGAACACCGGACCAGAATGTACTCAGGGAAGATAGAACTGGGGACCATGTGCTGGCGATCAAGAGATGGGAAGCAACCGTTGGCAGTTACGCAGCCCAACTTGTGCTTCTCGTTTGCTCTTCCTCTCGTCCCTCTATCCACTTTGACTGACTCTTATGGTTGCAGTCATCCATCCAGGAAGTAGCATTTACCTAGAGTTCATGAGTCAACTGTGGAAAAATCTGGAACCTTTCCTTCTTGTAGAGGGCTTGGCCATCCTACTGTGCTTTTCTTCCAGGTGAACGATGTTCACCTTGGTGTGAAAATGTTTACACCCCTGACCAAATGGTTATTTGAGGTATAACAGAACCCTGTGCACTCAGTAAAGAAAGGAAAGTGGAGTTCCTGTACGAGTAACCTTTTGAAAAGGCTTTGGGAGACTTAAAATTATGACTCAACTCTTGTACTTGGCATTTTGATTATTATGACCCTGTAACCATATCTTGAAATAGAAATGCCTATAATACATCAAATTTGAGTATTTTGATGACTTAATGACCCAATCCAATTGCTTGTAGCATCTATGTCATGGATTGTGAAGAAAT
>NW_017731441.1:2439703-2446912 GCF_001890085.2 Hipposideros armiger | reverse complement strand
CCTCTGGCGTCCCAAGCCAGCTCTTAACCAACGTGCCACTCAGCCGGCCCCAATCATGATTTTTAAAAATTCCTTATTTTTTAAAGATCCACACCTAAATATTTACACATGAAAATATGTGACATTCGGGATTTTGGGGGGGTGGGGAAGCAGGAAATGAGATGGCAGAACAAGATCTCTATGAATTGCCAGTTGTTGAAATTGGGTAATGGGTACATAAGGGTACATTATACAATTCTGTCCACTTTTACATGTTTGAAGTAATCTTAAAAATAAAACATGCATACATATATATAGCCTCCAATTCTAAAAAAAACCAAAATCATTCCTTTTGCTGAAAAACTAAATCTCTTCTGCTCCCACTTGCAGTGTTTCCATGTATACACATGCACACACATACAAACATGTATGTAAATATGTGTGTGTGTGTGTGTATATATATATATATATATATATATATATATTTCTGCTAATGTCCTTGAGTATGTATATTCACAGATAGCTATGCATAGATTCAAATTGTTTTCCCTGGTGAACAAGAGAATGCATTCTGGAGCCCTTGATTAAAAACATGAACTGTAAAATTATGCTGCAAAGTTTAGAAAACTTTTAGGGGTTACATTTTGACATACCGGGATCTTGCCTTTAACAATGACAGAAAGCCCCACAAAAATACCGCGCTTCATCTGGTGTGGGTCTTTATCTTATCTTGACAGATTATTGCTGGTTAAATTGTAGTGCTGACTTAAAGGCAGGACTCTTCAAGAGAGTCAGAAATTAAGGCTTCACCAAATGGTAATAAAGCTATTAAAAATGCAAACAGCAAACAGCTACACTGTACAGGTTAGACAGCTAATCCAAACTAGCGGTTTAAAAAGCAGAGCAATTACACTTTTATTTAAATGCAAGGAATATGAGCAAGAATAGAATGAGGAGTCTTGTTTAAATGCATTCTTTTGAATATTTATTAGAAATAATACATGTAGTTAAGCCACTTATCTGATTTCAGTGAATAAGTAAAATGCAAAAGATCAATTTTCATAATTATACCAAAGAAGTCTGTCTTTCATAAAAATCTCATTAATAACACCATTATTACTGAAAAATATCTCGGTATTATTATTGTTATTCTAATTATCAGCAAAATGCTACTGATAATGTTGTCATAAAATTCTCTTTTAGTATCCTATTAAGGGAGATCGACTAAGTAGTGGTTTAAGTTAAATCTAGACCCTAAGTGGCATTATAAAAATCTTCTTTGTGTATTTGGTTAAAATACATTATGTGTATAATTACATAAATTATTATGAGCTTGGCAAATAGAACTTTATGTACACCTATGTCTGTATATTGCATCGTCACCAAGCACACACAGACCTACACATCCACACGCAGGTCATCCAGTGCTTCAGACAGACAGGGCAAGGTGGGCACTCTTGGAAGCCATGCACTTGGTCATCTTAAAGTTAAATATTCTTACTTATTAACCAAGATTGGATACAGCTTTTAAGAGTTTATGTATTTATTTATTTGTATTTTCACTCCCAAATAATAATTTACCTGTATTTACTGAATATCTACCTTTAGAAGAAGCTGTTACTTTCCCAAGCGTGAAAATCCATCACAATTTCTGCCTGGAGGTGGGAAAAATGACTTCACTTCTCTGGGTCTTGGTTTCCATCTCAGAAAAACTGTGCCCAGATAAGGAGGGCCTCAATAACCATTTGATTTCTGATTGTTTAGCTCAAAGTAAAACAATGGGTTGCCTGAATTTTTGGCAAATATTGCTGCAATGAAACAAAACAAAAAGCATTTTTTAAACTTCTCTTTGTGTAATGAGCTCTATTAAGAAAAAAAAAAAGATTTGAAGCAAAATTAACTATGTTGTTATTATTGGGACTTTGTTCCTAGTTCCAATAAAAAAATATCCAGCAAACTCAAATGTCTTTGTTTAAGCAGCATGTTTAACCCATTCAACCCAACAACAGCCCTGTAAGTTCACAGAGCTGCCTGCATTATGGAAGTTAAATTTCTCTTCTTACAAGATCTCAAGGAAGTGAGCAGGAATTTCTTTTACTCTGCATTTGAAAATAACACAGATGACTGAATAAACAAACAAAAATAAATAAATCCACTCATTTTAATACCTGTTTCTGTGCTGGTGTGAATAAAAACTTATGAATACTTAAAGCATTTAAATGATGAGCTTTATTTAGTGAATTAATGGTAAAATAGCACTTTGAGTTAGAAGAAGTAATAATTTTTTAACAATGTAAGTGAGGGGTGGAAGAAGCCACAGCAAAGTAAAAGGCTTGTTTTTACTTTCAGCTCAAAGCTGAAAACCTAAAGACATTTTGGAACATGAAAGGAAGAGGCCAATCCAGGCCCCCACCTCTGCCTTTCCTAATTACCGCCAGGAGCAAACTGGAAAGGGTGGGCCCTGTAAGAGGAAGTGCTCTCCTAGCTGAGGGCTGCAACCCGCTGCTGTGACTGCCCCCACCTTTCTCCTCTGAGAAAGAAGCTCCAGCCAGGCTACCAGACGAATCCTGGGGCCATCCTTGCGGCATAAGGAACCTCAGGAGATGGGACAAGGGATTCCCTTAGAATTTCAGATGGAGTTCCAGACCATGCGGCTCAACCTTCCACCCAAATAGCACCTCCCTCCACACCTTCACTGAAAGGAGACCTCTGGCCTGAGCACCTCCAAGAACAGACTTGCTGAATCTGCACCACTGCGAGACAATTGGGAGAGAATGTTCTATCTTAAACCAAGTGAAATTGTGTCCTAACTTTTACCTAAGGATCCTAGCTCAGCCTGTCAGAGCTATAAAAATTCAACCTTTCTTTCTATGTGAGGGACCTCAAACCTCTGAAGATGGTTATTATGATGTTCTAAGTTGTCTGTTTCTTGTGCTAAACTCCCCTGGTTGCATCTCCTATCTTTGATATTGACATGATCTGATGTCCTCACCATATTCATCACTCTGCTCTGGCAAGATTCAGCTCCTCAGAGTTTCTTTCAAATTGATTCCATCCAAATAGACATCTGCTGTGTGCCAGGCCCTATGTATGCAGAGGAAGCAGAGAGAGAGAGAAGAGAAGAGAAGAGAGGAGGGGAGGGGAGGGGAGGGAAGGAAAACGCATTCCCTGGCAACATTTGGTGCCACAGTGGGCCCTAGCAGGGGAATTTGCCCACTGAGTAAAGGCAGGTGACGCAGCCAGGCTGAAGTTTGGCTACTAGGAGGTTGTGAGGCAGTAAGGCCAGGGAGAGTTATTTCAGAAGCATCTCTCTGACTGCACATGAAGAATAATTTGGCATGAGCAAGTCTAGAGGCAGAGAACAGCCAGAAGGTTGAGACAGAGGGATGGAGAGAGGGTGTCAAGCTTAAGAGATTTTTGGAATACTTAAAATATTTCTTTAAAACTTTAGCTACATTATGGATTAAATGGGCTTATCTGGGAACCTAATTTCACTTTTAACATTATTTCCACAAAAAGTTATTGAAGTTTATAACAACTAATGTATAGTTGAACTTGTGGTATAACTGAATGCTGCTTGTGTGCTAACCCCTGCAATGCTCAGAGAGGGGAGGATCCTGTTTCCTGGCGGCTCTTGTGTCTCTCAAGCTGGGTCTCTCCTGGAACCTGTTCAGAAGCAGATAATTTCCTCAACTGACCGAAAGCTTCGGCGGCGTTTTCCCAGCTGGGAGCCTCAGGACAGAGTTCAAGAAGGCTGCACAGGGGCCAAATGTAAAAAAGACCTGAGCTGGTTTCCATGACTCTCTGTTTACCAAACAAAAAGAACAGAAAAGCTAATGCTTAGAGATGGTTCTTAAAAAAAAAAGGTTTAAAAACTAAGCTGTAAAATTAATCCCTCTAGGAAGATAAGTCTTGGCTACCCACTGCTGTTATTCCATCTTAAGGAAGCATGTGTGGGTACTGTCTGTGTGACTGAGACCACTAACCCTGCAGGGAAAGACTAGTATTTTATTTAAGTTTCTAAGCTTTTGTGGAATGGCACTTTTGTTAAACTTAATAAGAGACAAATTATTTAAAAAATGAAATAAAAATAACAAAATACCAGCCAATTTTTTATATTATTATAATGAGATTCAATAGACATAGCATTACTTTGTGAAATTGTTTCAAAAGTTTCTAAATTCTCCCTCTGCAAATCTGTCCTTTTCTCATCCCAGATGTGATCGTCAGTATGTGGATGGAAAGCAGAGCCAGACTGGAGTGAGCAGGGCGTGGATTCCCATCTGCCCCTGTAATTGATTCAACAACCTGATAAGTGCTCAGCGCTACAGAGCCGGAAGCTGTTTCTGTTTCCTTTTTAACATAGAATCTCAGAAATGGATGTGTGGCTGTGGTCATTTCAGATCCCAAACCAAGGCTCTAATATCTCTCTTGGGGGGAGGGGGAGATATTGTTATTCTTGCAAAACAAACAGCTATTGGGCCATTCAGGGGAAAAAAAGAGAAAATGATTGTTTCTTAAACTGAAGAGTGGTCGTCTCGGGTGACTGAGGGTAACTCCAGTCTCCCCACATTTGGTTAGTGGGTGTGAATCCCTGAAAATGAAAGCATGATTTCATTAGTCACAGAGATGTCATCATTATTTTCACATCACTCCAGTAAAATTCAATTGTATGTTTTAAGGCTTTGGTGAAAGACTCGTTGGGCAGCTCTTCCATCCCTCTTTAATTAGGCTTTGTGTTGCTCCCTCTGTGTTTGTCCACAGACACCTACCACCCCACTCCTGCGTCTTAGCAGAGTCCTAAGAACAGGTTCATTGACGAAATCATTAACAAATAACAGGTTTTGAGAATCAAGAGGTAATCTGGGGTTACTGTGGAATCGTTTTGTTGATATGCTGGGACAGCTGTGCCCATACCTCTCAGCCTGGCATCACCTCCACCTCCGGCTAATAAAGTTCAGCTGATGTCATAATGGGTAACTTGGTTCCTGACTCACAACTCGCAGTCTTACCCTTCTCTTTTCTATGTGTTTTTATTTGTGAAGGCATGTGTGCAATCAATCAGATTTTATTTTCAAAGAAAGGACCTACTCAAAAAAAAAGAAACCCTGATGACTGTCATGAAGGGGGAAGTGCTGGGTTCTCCCTGGCTACTGAACTGGCTCCACCTGGCCAGAAAAAGCCCCGCCCATAAACAGCCTGATGTGACCATGGTAACAAGCGGTTTCACATTTAATTTTTCAGTGTATACAGGAGGTAATTACTTTCTTCTTTACGTTTGTGTAGTTTATATAATAACAATGATGTTGCACCCACCTCCCAGGTCAGGCAACTCCTGGTGATTAATGACCAACTGGACATTTTCATTTACTTTTAGTTTCTTAAGGACCTTTGATTTCCCTCCAGGTTTTTAAACTCTGATCACTCGCTAACTGCCAGAAAATGTTCTGCTCATGGATCACGATCACCTCCCTGCCTCCCGGTTTTAAAACAAAGGCATATGGGTTGTTTCCAAGCCTTGGCTGCTATAAATAGCCCTGCAATAAACATAGGGGTGCATATAATTTTTTGAATTAGCGCCTTGGATTTCTCTGGATAGATACCTAAGAGTGGAATTGCTGGGTCATAAGGTAGTTCCATTTTCAGTTTTTTGAGATACCTCCATACTGATTTCCATAGTGGTATAATTTTTTAAATATATATATATATATATATATATATATATAGTCACAGGATATGGAGTTAGGGAATAGAGTCAATGGAATTGTAATAGATATATATGATGTCAGAGGGGCAATAGATTAAGGGAGGGGGTTATCACTTTGTGAGGGGTGAAATGTTTAACTATTGCATTGTTTTGTACACCTGAAACTAATAACAATAATAATAATAAAAATAGACATATCTACCCAGCATCTCTTGCTGTGTGGCCCCTGTCTAGTCTGTTAGCAGCACTGTTTTACTTCCCCTCTAGGTGTGTGTTTATGCAAATGGCTTGTGCATTTGAGGAGTTGTGTAGATTGATGTTTGTGACACGGCAAGGAACGGGGATATGCTTGTACAGACCTACTCTGTTTAATGCCCTAGGCTAATTCATTGTAATTGAGTATAATTCTCTGTGTTTTACAATTGAAAACAGCACTACCTTCCTGAGGCCGCATCTATTCATCCACATGTACATGCAGGAGTTCAGCTTTATTTATAACACCAGAAACATTTATCAATCACCATTAGGCACGCATATGCCAGTTGACATAGGATTCCAGATGCATGTTGTCCTTAACCAGAAATGTATTGAGCCTTTGCTGTGTACAGATTTCTTTGCTGAACTTGGGCTATGCACGTGACATGCTTATAATCTATTGAAAGAGACAGGTGCAGATAGTAAGTCATACCACAAAGCACACAGACTAAACATCAGTAAAGCACAGTCATCTTGAGAGTATCAAGACAGACTAGCATCATTGTCATCAACCACCACAGCACGGGCAGCAAGAAGATAGCACCGCTTCTTGAACATCTGACTGTGTAGGACACTCCACCAGATGCTCGTCAAATGTTAAAATGGTCAGGGGTGTTTGCCTGCTCACAGGGCAAATCTCACAGCAGCTAAAATAGACAACACTTGGCATAGATATTAAGGACACTAAATATTAATAGAGGAACACATTGTAATTCTCTCTTGTGTGTGGGTATAGATTTTAGTGCAGCTGGTAGTTTAGAAAATAAATTTCTAACCCTGGAAGGACATCTGCTGTGGCTTTTGAGATAAAAGGCTTCCTCGATGACGCAGGCCCTGTGTCTGAACAAGTTTGGTGACCGGGTTTTGGGGAGGTTTGTGTAGCAATTGCTTAGTATTGGAGGATCTCAGATAATATCTTCCTGCCTGTAGTTGGTGTTTAGAGATTTTTAACTCAATATATCCTTTCTTTGGTTGTAATATTCCTGAGAATCCAATAGAGTTATGTACACCCACAGGTAAGAGCCAAGTGATTAGGTTTGTTGCTTTTAGCATTTAACTTTTACCAGATGTATTGTGTACTATGTGTAAGCTTTTTAAAAAATGGCTAGCTTGAAAATAGTAGACATCTACAAACAAAACAGAAATAGACTCATAGATGCAGAGAACAAACTGATGGTTACCAGGTGAGAAGGGGGTTAAGGGGTTGGGTGAAAATGTGAGGGGATTAAGAAGTACAAATTGATAGTTTCAAAATAGTCATGGGGGGG